>NW_028174657.1:0-38848 GCF_963971535.1 Notolepis coatsorum
ATAGGGACTTCCGGTTTTAGCACAACATGTAGTGCACGCATTTTGCAATTGCTCCGCTTCCACCAACGCTAATTTCGTTTAAAAACATTATTTGGACAGTAAAGAAAGAGAATAGACCACATCGTATGTATTGTTAAGACCCTCTACTAACCATATAAAAAGACAAAATGGTTAAAGGTAGAAAGGTGGCAGAGAAAATAACTACGGCAACTTCAACGGCGCAGGACGTAACAAAACGAGGAAGACACTTCCTAACCGTCGCTGGTTCTGAGCCGACGGCGACAAGCTCCGAGGAGGAGAAGGAAGAGGACAATTTACCGGGATCATCGATTACGGTCCCCGAAAGAGAGTTAATAGAGACCAACATAAAAGAAGGTACAGAATCAAGCTCCGTGAAAGCGAGAGCAGCCAGATTTATGGATTCCAACGTCACTGCATCTATCTACCATATGCCGCCAACTGAAGAAAGCAGAAATCCACCCGATTTCAACACACTGACTAACCTGATGGTAGAACAGTCTAACCTGATGAAAGAACAGATGGTAGAACAGTCTAACCTGCAGATTACACACATCAAGGCGCTCGAGGCAAACGTCGATGCTAAATTCGATCGCATCGAGGCTAAATTCGATCGCATCGGTGAGAAATTAGAAGAAGTCAAGAAAGCGATCGATGCACAGTCAAAGCGAATCACGACAGTGGAGATTTCGGTGACAGAAAACACAAAAGCAGTCAAGGCGAACGAAGGTAGCATGACAGAGATGGGAGAAGAGATGGAAAAAGTGAAAGAGGAATATCGGAGGGAAATACAAGGGCTTAAAAACGAAGCGATGGAGAGGCAACTAGATACCCAACGTTACCACAGGCGGAATAACATCCGCATTGTGGGGCTTGATGAAGCAGTGAACTGCGAAGACATCAACTTTCCAAAAGAGTTATCAACGATTTTGGATAACACCGATCCAAACAAAGTGCCAGAAGTGGAACAAGTTTACAGAATCGGTTCCCAGGGGCAAAGTATCAACGGGCCGAGAGTCATCATTGTCACTCTGCGGAAAACTACAACAAGGGATGACATCATCAAATATGCTCGCAACCAACGTGGGAAGCTGAAGTATGGTGATAAACCAATATTTATCTCCGAAGATTTGAGCAAAGAGGCCATCATCCGACGTCTACCATACAAAGATGTGATGCAAAAGCTGTACAAAGCCGGCTACAAGCCAAGGCTAGCATATCCGGCGCTGTTATCATTCTTGGGCAATAACGGCCGCAGGTCAGGTCCATATACACCTTTTGAAGCTGAGGATTTCCTGAATCAAAATGTAGCAAATAACCCAAAGCATGACGAAAATGCCGGAAACAGTTAAGCCTCTCTCTAAATATATACCAGTGTTGGAATGACTTTATTGTGTCATCAATGAGGTCATTCCACCAGTGTTGGAATGACATTGTTGTGTTCATCAAAGTAGCAAACGATATGCAAGTCGTCTATAACAAAGTGTACTGTGTATAATACGATTCATAATACATTATAATTTCAGTCTCTGGTCTCAGAGGGGACAAATAAATATCATTGCAAAAAGATCTATCTGGAATATTCTGGGTTTATCGCTCAAATGCCCTGGGACTCTTAGATCATTCTGGAAAGTAAAATAGTCTAGGCACTAGTATATTCTACAACCTTCTAGAATATAAGGCACCATGACAACGAAGCATACAACTCTAACAATAACATTCGGTGTGTATACACATAGCAGATAATAAATTAAATGAAGTGCAATCAGTCCTTAATAATACTTTAAAATTAACCACACATAAACGTATGAGCACAGCAAGGTTATTCTAACAATTTAAGTAATCACTCCATTAAAGGCACATTGAAGCGCTAAAAGGCGCTGCTTTTCTATCTTATCTAATCAGTTAAATCGGTTCTAGTGGCTTCTCCACGTTGATAATTATTTATCTCTTATTCCTTATCTATATCTTTCCATTGATTTTTATTTTATTTAATTTTTTCTTCTCATTACTCTATATTTTTTAAATATATTTTAACTTACATTGTTCTTTTCCAATATTCTTCACAATAAGGTGTCAATATTACTCTATATTTTTTAAATATATTTTAACTTACATTATTCTTTTCCAATGTTCTTCACATTAAGGTGTCAATATTGCTCTACAATCTTTTCCTTTTTTTTCCCCACACGTTAGTGGAGGGTTCAAAGGAATATGTCGATGAAGGTTTATTCTCTTTTTTTATTTTATTTTTTATTTTTATCTTTATGTTATTAATCACAATACTTCATTACAGTAAGGGAAGGTGCAAGACCAAAAGCGACATTCTATTGCAATAGAATGGAAATGTTAGATCCTATGGCAATTAGCATAGGAAAATTAGGATTACAATGCTCAGTTTGGGCAATCCGGTGGACCATGGGAGAAAGTCAATCGCGGAGGATGTGTTCTTGGAACACAGGCATGTTCGACTTTCTGGGTGAGGGGAAAATAGGGGATTTTTATTTGTATATATATATGTTTTTAAGCTCAGCTCTCAACGGGACCTCATTAATTGGATGTGCATCTATTGTAGCTTCATACTCCAGAAACATTACCAAAAACTACACGAAAACATGCATAGACTATGGCTAGTTTGAATATAATGGTATGGAACACCGGTGGGATAAACAAACAACACAAGCGCAAAAGCGTGCTCACACTGATGAAAAAAGAACATGTGGACGTGGCTCTATTAAGCGAAACGCACATTTTAGAGGGAGACATAAATACGTTAGCGGATAACATATACCATAATATTAGTCACTCTTCTTTTGCTACGAGAACTAGAGGGGTAGCCATAGTCGTCAGACGCAAATTAAATATCGAATTGAAAGGGGTATGGTCGGATGCTGAGGGGCGCATAACTATAGCTAGGATTATACACAATAACAGGAAAATTGCATTGGCAGCGGTATATGCCCCGAATTTGTACGAAGTGGGTTTCTTCACTTCACTAACAGGAGAAATGTTAAACCATCCCGAGTACTCATATATAATAGGTGCGGATTTTAATGCCATTTGGAACCCAAGGATGGACAAAACTTACCTTTCTTTCTCAAGCGAACAAAAGAATTCATCTAAAGCATTAAAAGATTGGTCGAAATCAACAGGAGTAACTGATTTATGGCGTTCACTTAACCCCATGACCCGCAAGTACTCCTGTCGTTCGGCGAGACACAACACACTATCCAGAATTGATTACGTCTTTGCATCCCCGAGAATATTTGATAAATATGAAGTGGAAATGACACCCAATGCGCTATCAGATCACTGCTACTTAATCCTGAAAGCAACATTTGGTACACTATCTGCCCGGGCCCCAAGATGGCGTTTTAATTCGATGCTGCTTAACAACAAGGAATTCATTACACAAATTAAAGAAGCTCTCACAGTATTCCTACAAGACAATGCTAACTCGGTGCAAGATCCCAGAATATTATGGATGTCGGTAAAGAATATGATCAAGGATTTCTCGGATAGATTTACCTCCATATTGCGCAAAAATCAAAACACAAAACTGTCTGAAATGGAAACGCTTTACTCAACGCTTTTTAATTCTTTAAAATACAACAACTCTACCAGACTAGATAACCAAGTTAACATTCTAAAGACAGAGATCAAAGCAATGTACAGACAAAAATCGGAATTGCAAATACGCAGCACTAGACAACAGCAGTACTTCCAAGGTTCTAAACCTAGTCACCTATTAGCCAAGCGACTAAGAATTAATGCAAAATTTGCAGATATAACTGCCATTAGGAAACAACAAGCTCTAGTAACAGAACCCAAAATAATAAACGATACATTCAAAGAATTCTACTCCTATTTATATAACTCAGAAACGACCTTTGATCAAGACAAATTAGACACATATCTTAATCAAATTACTCTCCCTAAACTTACGGAGGAAGACGCTAAACAGTTAGAAGTACCGATCACATTAGAAGAACTCAAGAAGGCCATATCCGGAATGAAAAACGGCAAAGCTCCGGGAATTGACGGTATCCCATCAGAAATGTACATTTCTTGCTGGGACATATTTGGACCCTTATTACTAAATATGATCTTATACTCAGTCAAAGAGGGAAGCTTCATAGAACACCAAAATACCGCACTCATTTCAGTTCTTCACAAAAAAGACAAAGACCCCACTGAGTGCGGTAGTTACCGACCTTTAAGCCTCCTCGGAACCGATGTCAAACTGTACTCTAAGATATTAGCCATCAGATTGCAAAAGCATATGACGTCTTTAGTTCATCCGGACCAAACAGGCTTCATAAAAGGTCGCCTGATCAATGATAACATAAGGCGAATACTGCACGTACTAGATACAGACAAAGAGGACATCACACCTAAGGCGATACTATCCCTGGATGCTATGAAAGCATTTGACAGGTTGGAATGGTCGTTTCTATGGGCAGTATTGGAAAGGATGGGGTTAGGAAAAGGTTTCATTGATATGATTAAAGTACTATACAAGGACCCATCGGCCAGGATTACAACAGGCACATTCATCTCCGATATCTTTCCGGTATCACGCTCAGCCAGACAAGGTTGCCCTCTTAGTCCCGGACTATTCGATCTATCATTAGAACCTTTAGCACAATTTATAAGACAATCCCAACACATAGAACCAATAGTAATCAAGGGCACACATCATAAAATTAGTTTATATGCGGACGACGTAATATTGTTCATGCAAAACCCCAACAACACATTGCCGCTTATACTCAAGTTGATAGAGAACTTTGGTGATTTATCGGGATTTAAAATAAATTGGCCTAAGTCGGCTTTTCTTCCTCTTAACACCAGTGCAAAAAAAGAGACAACCCTCCCAGGTGCGATACCCATGGTCAAACATTTCAGATGCTTGGGTGTGGAAATATTTCCCACCATAAGACAAACGGTGAAGCACAATTACACAAAAATACAGAACAAAATCAAAGACGACCTGGACAGGTGGGCAAAACTTAAAAACTCAGTACAGGCAAGGGTATCAATAGTTAAGATGGATGTATTACCAAGAATCAATTTCTTCAGCTCAATGCTTCCGTTACCTCCTCCAGAGGGCTACTGGAAAAGATTACAAACCTCCACATACAAATTTATTTGGAATAACAAACCACCTCGCATAAAAAGATCCACCGCACAGAGAAATAAAGCAGACGGTGGCATGGCAGTCCCAGATTTTTTACAATATTTTAATGCCTTCACATTAAGACCATTGAAGAAGATATGGTTTGACCCCGAGGCTTTGGTATCTTGGAGAAAATTAGAAGAAAACATAGTAGCCCCACAGAGATTGAAAGACATAGCATACACTAAACTTTCAATCAAGCATTGTGAGCGAGAATTTGGCCCAATAATTACCCATGCAATCAGGACATGGCGGGAAACACAAAGGAAATTTCCTAACCCTCAAGTATGGCATAATCACACTCCCATATTCAATAACAATGCTCTCTTAATGGGAAAACGACCTATAAGATTCCCTATATGGGAAGAGAGAGGCATACACTCATTAGGGGATATTTTTAATAACAAGGGCCTCTGTAGTTATGTCGAAATATGCATAAAGTTTAACCTCACCGAGTCCACATGGCTTTTTTACATACAGTTACGACTTTGTATGAGATCTCACGGTGTTCCATTACACATACCAATTGAACACCACAGATACCACAAATTTTTCTATGAAAGAGATACATTGGGAGGTTTTGTATCAGGTTTTTATTATCAATTACTAACGTCCTCGTATGAAACCCTTCAACTAGACAATGTCTGGAGGAGGGATATACCAGACCTGGAAAATGACTTTGATTGGCAAGGAGCCTGGGCAAATGTCCGACTTACATCAAGGAACCCGGATCATCAACAAATCAATCTGAACTATATTCACAGGACATACTTGACTCCTATAAGGCTGTGCAAAATGGGGCTTATACAAGACTCCAAATGCTCCCAATGTACAAATGGGGACGAAGGAACATTTATGCACATGTATTGGGACTGCCCACCAGTTAAGGCATTCTGGAAAGATGTGTCCCAACAATTATCAATACTCGTATTTTGGAATATACCTGTACACCCCGCGGTATTGCTATTGAATGATGTTTTTGAGTTTGCAGTGAATCCACAACTAAAAAGATTGGTTTTATCGGGTATCACAGTAGCTAAAAAACTGATCGCATCACGTTGGTTTCAACCGGAAAAAATTTGCCGGAAAGTGTGGTTTCTTACATATCTCGATGTGATATATCAAGAAATATCTACAGCAAGAATTCTGGGGCTCAATGAATCCAAAATGTCAATGTGGTTAGAAGTGGTGGAGAGAATAAAAGCTAGCCTATAATGGTAGTGTCTGGTTAGGAGTGAGGGATAATGGAGGTACTATCCAAGAGGGGGTCCGGGAGGGGGGGGTTTGAGCTGGAGCATATGTGTGTAGGGTTTTAGAAAATAGGTATTAGGGGTATATTATATACTAACATTTATATAATTGTAACTTCGCTGGATATACACTGTATACGGTTAAAATGTTATTATTGACTATTTTTGTTTTATCCTGTTTCTGTACTTGCATATATTTTAACCACCTTTACTGAAAGTTTCATTATACATTGTGTGTTGAGTACTGACTTTTAATAAGTTTTGTTTTGCAATAATAAAAAAAAAAAAAATAAGAATATAGAACAATATGTCATTGTATACCATATAATGCTATCGATATGTATGTTCATATTATGTATGATATATGTATAGTCATATACTGTATATGATAGCTCCAACCTCTTAAGCCCTAGCCATATTTTCCGAAAATTCGCCTAAAAGTACATACCCAAGTAAATGGAAGATTGCTCCACTTCTACAAGGTCTATTTGCATGTTCTTGGTAGAAAAAAAACGCATCTCAATCTGATGAAAAATTCCGGAGCATTTTTCATTACAAAAAAGTAACTGTACTTACAGTAGATTTAATTCACAGTATTTGCTGCCCTGTCAGGGGCGCCTGGTGGCACTAAATCCAGATTGAACTCTGCCATTGGAAAAAGGAGATTTGGCCAGATCCATAGATTTATGACTTGGCCATAATAAGGTCATTAATAGGCCTGATATTCTATATTCATATTTAAAATTGCATGATTCAGTACTGTATCTACAAAAACACCTGTAAATGATCTGCCCTTTATTCATTCGCTTATATTTTGTGTACACTTGATCTGAAGAAGGTGCTGAATGAGCTCAGTGGTTTCTCGTCTGGTCAATGTTGGGTTATTCACCATCAAAGATGAAAAAAGAAATATTATAATAATAATTTATATTCTTCTTTGGTTCATTACAATTTACTCAAGCCTAGTAACAGACACACTATTCCTGACACAGGAATACATTCCCTGAGGTTCCTAGATGTTCCAAGACACCAAGAACAATAGAGAAAAGGAGCAGGCGCATTAAAAAAGATTGTCCAATGTGATCACAGCTTTAATAAATAAAAAATAACAAAAAATGTAATACTTTATATCTTATAACGAGGGGGTGCGAGCAAGAGCATATGTGTGTAGGGGAATAGATAGCAGGTATTAGGGGTATATGTATAAGACATTTATCCAAACGGTGAGTTAACTGATGTACACTGTTTTACAATGCTTGTATATCTAATCGTTTTTTTATGTCTTTGTTTAAAAAATAATACAAAAATAAAATACAAAAAATAAAAATGGCAGAAGTAGTGCTCACACAACTTACTGATAACAGTGCAAATGCATTTAAGTGCCTCTCACGACATACACAAAGAAACTGAAATATTATATGACTAAATATATATTGTATATGCATGAAACATCGTAAACCCAATACAAGCAATTAAACCTATGTGGTGTTGATGTGGTACTCTATAAAAAGAAAAACACATGAGGCTTCTTGTCAAACCAAACACATGCAACACAAGACATCTGTTAACGGCGACACACTTTAAGCTACGTAGCTTGTGTCATTCAAATAAATTGTGTGTGTTGAGGACTGTTGCAGAGCAGGGGGGGGGGGGGGGCTACAGTGTGCAGAACAGAACCTCTCTCCAGGTTTCTGTGGTGGAATTCTCCTGTGGGACACGGCGAGGGAACGCTATGAAAGCAGCGTGTTCACTGGGTGTTCACCCATCAGGAGAGTGGGCGATATGGCCTAAAAATAAAATCTCAGATTTTCTCTCTTAAAAACTAGAAACGCCAAGGAAATCATTCAAATAAGCTTTATTTTTATTTGACACAAAGAAATGATCAAACCAAGATGAATTTCCCTATTGGGATTGAAGTGCAAACCTATAACTTTCACCAATATTCACGTACCAAAAAAAATATTATATATATATATATACATAAAAGGTTACTCTTGACCAAACAACGATGAATGTCCCTATAATTTGGGACTAATAGTGCAACAACTTGCTTTTTCACCAAACTTCACTTAAAACAAATAAAAGGTGCCTCTTGATCATCAAACAAGAATGAATTTCCCTATTGGGATAAATAAAGTGCAAATCTAACTTTCACCAAACTTCACTTTTTGTACAATAAAAGGTGACTCTTGAAAAAATTTATAAAAGTGAAAATCGATTTTCATTTTTAAACATCGTCCTAAATCATGAATTTAAATTAATCGATTAAATCGATTTATCGCCCAGCCCTAGCGTTCACCCTTCAGGGGATTTAGGAGGGAAAGACGAGGCCCCGCCCCCTGAGGAGGACACAAGCGCTCGCTCATAGCGAGCGTCGCTCGTCCCCAAGACTGGGCACCTGTCGGCCGTCGTGTAGGCTGAAGTGCTGTGCACGTGGCGTGAGGGAAGGCCCTCTTCTTTCAATGGACAACGTTATTAAAAGACGTCGTTCGGCCCCCTCTGGTGGACGCCCGAGTGCAAAGCATCTAGTCATAGATATATAAAACTAGATGGCTTACCCACGCTGCTGGCCAACGGAGACCGACGTTGCCACATGGCAGCCATCTTGCGAGGGTGGAACACACCCACTCATAACCATGCACTACTATGGTGTACTATTTAAATAACCGTAGCTTGCTCAATTTTCAACAATTTGGTTTGTTAAAAACGTCAGAGATGTAGTTATCATACTGCATACTTATAATGGACTTTGATATGAAAAAAAGAACTGTATAAAAAAAATTCTTCCAAGGAAGAATCATAGCCACGTTAATAACGTTTGTAATAAACCAAACGTTTGTAAATCTGTCAAGATTTCAGCGAGTTAAGAGTATTTTTGTTTGTTCAGATCATCACCTTAAAGCAGTAGTCCACCCTTGCAAGATGACCACCGGTGAAGTACGCGGGAGACTCCGCCTTGAGCCATCTAGCGCTTATATATCTATGTTTTGAGTTGTTCGCCAACTAGAAGGACCCCCCCCCACCCCACTGGAATGTCTCCGTTTGCAAACCATAATGGTAGGGCTGTACCGAATGTATTTTTTTTTTTTTTTTTTTACATTCGAAGCTTCTATTGAAGTTATCGAATGAAGATTCGAATGTCTGTCGTCATATTTTATGACGTAATCATAAAAAGAAATACAAAAAAATATATAATAATTAAAATATATCCTCAAACTAAATCCTCAATTTGAATAAAGTGATTAATCTGATTAAATGAGTCTTTTATTTTTTTAATTAAATCAACTTTCTTTAATGAATATAACGTGTCAGTGTCGTCAACATAAATAATCCAATGAGGACACGGTCGGTACGAAAGTGATGGTGACGTCTTGATGGAGCGCCGAGCGGATGCAGACAGGCTACATCATTTATGATAAATGTTTTATTAAAATGTTTATGACGAGTCATATATTATAATAGTATAATACTATAATATTAGTGTAGCCTAATATTTATCTGCAACTGTGGAGAAAAAACCCATTGGTTTAAACAGAATGAATAGACATGTAAAAAGAAAATAATAATAATAATACTTTTATTTTTCTAATGTTGATTTACAATTCGAATGTGAACGTTATGAATGAAGCTTCGAACTATTCGGTACGGCCCTACATAACGGCGCAACTGATAATTTGCCATGTTCCAATTCTATTTCTACAGCTGTGACCGGTCTCTTAAATAGTCACAAGTATTTTTGTTTCATTTTTGAAAGGAGTAAAAGAAAATGTCCTGGTTGGGCTTCTCTTGCTGCCTGGAGGCGGCCAGTAGAACAGTGTAGTGAGAAAGAGATGTGATTTTTTGCCAAATAGCGAACAATGTAAATACTTCACCTATGAACACGACGCTGCTTAGCTAGCCCAGTCTTGTTGTAATAAGAGATCTTCTGAAATAAACCAGTGTTTTGGTGCATAGATCACTGGATGTATCGAGTTATTCGAGCTTCACGTGAGCATTTCCTAACACGACAGCAGCCAAACGTTAAATACTTAACCTACAAAACGCAAGCCTGCTCCGACTAGGGTCGGGTACCGTTCACATTTGAACCGATACCGGTACCAGTAGCAGTTCCTGGAATTCGGTACCGGTAACCCAACGGTTCCTTTTTTCAATACTCAACTCTCTCTGTAATAACAAAGAATTTAATTTCAGTTAAGTCCAAACTTTGCAACTTCAACGTTGTTATTTATTTAGAACATTTTGTTATTTATTGTTCATGATCACGTATTATGTTTTTAAATGTTTAAATATCAACATTATCTGGCCATCCTCAGTAAATATTACTATAACTCCTCTGACCTCATCTGGTCTTTCCAAAGACCCAAGAGACGGGACAGTAATATATATATATATATTTGTGGAAAAGGCTCCCTCTTGTCTAGTATATTACACTCTTATACTAAACATGTAAAAGTACCGAAAAATTGGTAATTTACATTTAATGATTGGTAATGATTGATCTAGCGTGAATCAGTACTCGGTAGTACCAATGTAATTGGGTCGGTACCCTTATGAATACAAAGTCCGGTACCCAGCCCTAGATCTGACAGCACCATAATAATGTAACTTTAATGCATGGGTATATCCACTATAATACAAGGTTCACTCTTGCATTTCTAGAGTCCCAGAGCAGCGAACACGTGTAGTGTCACCCTTGTGCGTTCTAAAGGTAACTTCATCCTTAATATTGATTTCAATGGACAATGGCAGAAATGTATTCAAATAAAACACTTGTCGTTGACCAATTCGAAAATTATTAGAGAATTCAGGTCCATAGCCTCCTGTCGACCTACGCGTGACGTTCTAATCCGAAATGGATCAGGAGTTATGGCTAGCGCGGAAAGCGACCAAACATGATACATGATACAAACTCATCCGATTAACTCTAGGACTAGTATAGCCTCCAGAGCACATGTGGGCAAACAGCACTTTCTAGTTGTTGGGCTTGCTCCCCCTGGAAGCCAGGTCCGTTCAACTTCAGCTCAATATAGTTCACAACATTTATAATAATAGGGCCCCCACTTATCTTACAAATTATTTTCAGTGGAACAGGGACATGCATATACCCATAACACCAGAGCCAGCATTGCCGACCTGTGTATTCCAAGGTTCAAAACAAATATGGGCAAATGTTCTTTTAAATTCTGGGGAGCCACAAATTGGAATGCATCAAAAAGTCAAATCATTGCATGTACCTGACAAACTGAACTGTTTGTATTACAGTCATATTCCAACGTAACTGAATGCACATGTGTGCGTGTGTGTGGACTACTGTACTATTACAGGTATTGAAATGAACAATGCAACTTCCTTATACAAAAAAAAATTAAAAATGAATTAAGAAATATTTAAATATCGATACTTGGCGTCCCTGTATCGATACAGTATCGCCACGCAAAGTATCGCGATACTACTATGTATCGATTTTCCCCCCCACCCCTAGGCACTATAGTCTCCTACCTGCTTTGCATGGCTCCGTTCTGAGTGAGGGCGTTGCACCAGGCGCCAAAGCCCACGCTGGTGATGGTGCCCGCCACGAACACCATGAACACCACCACCAAGCTCACCAACAGGCTCAAGAAAGCATGGAAGAGGGAGCTGGGTGGAAACACAGGAGAAGTAATGTCAACAATAAAACAGTCGCTCAGCTCTTCTTTTCAAACACAACGATTTACTTTACTTTATTTTTTTTTAATTATTGATTTTTTCCCCCTCCTTTTTCCTCCGATTTTCTCCCATCCCAATGTTAGTCGTTATGCCAATTCCCAATCCCCTTCCTGGTCGCTGCGCACTTACCCCCCACAGTCGGTCTGGGAGAGTGGAGGCTATCACGTGCTTCCTCCGACACACGTGTAGCCAATCAACCGCTTCTTTTCACCTGGCAGCACGGATTCTCACTGAGAGGGCGTAGCGTGTGGAAGGATCACACTACCCCACTTAGATCCTATCCGCGCTGAGCAGGCGCCCCGACCGAACTGTAGGAGTCGCTGTTTACAACGACCCGGACCCACCCCGCCAGCTTCTCCCACCCTCTAATACTGCCAATTGTATTAGTGTGAACGGCCAGCCAAGCTGGTGACAACCCCGGAGCTGTGAGCTGGATTCGAACAGGCGAATCCAGCGTCTCCGGCGTTTGGTGACGAACGCAATCTCCGCTACGCCACCTGACCGCCCTACTTTATTTATTTTGAGTATTCCACTGTTACGAACTGGGGGAGGGTCGTCACACACACAACCTTTAAGTGGTCAGCACACAGCGGCCGACCGACGTCGCCTGGCGATGTGATCGCCTGTCGCTCAATGACAATCGCTTAGCCCCCCACACCAGAGGCGACCGTTCTCAGGTATAATGAGATGCATAAGCTATGTGTCGCTCTGTTTAGCTGGGGGTGTTTCCCCCCGGGAGATATATGAGGACGGACCGCCGGCCGGGACCGGACGTTAGTTTGTCGTGAAGCGAGCGTATATATAATTAGCAGGTAGCTGTGTTGTGCCGCTGTGCGTTACGAAAGAGTATTAACCTGTAAAACCCATATTGAGCTGGAATTAAACCACCATATACGAATACAACCTCTCCTCATTCTTCCTGACATTACTGCATGCCTGATCGCTACGATACGTTCACTACCACCGATTGGACAAGTAGTGTTATGCAGCTGCTGAAAGAGTGTTTTTTTTCACGGAAGACGCAAACTGTTTTATTCTCAACCATAATTTTCTTTGGACAATAAACCTTACAAACTACATCAGCTGCAGCCTGGACATTAAACTCTGTCAACATCCACAACTTATTTTGTTACCCGAGTATTAAAACACTAGTAGGTGCATCGTGGGGCATTGTTCATTTATTAGTAATGACAAGCGGCCGCCGGCCACTATAGCTTCTCAAACTAACGTTATTTATTTAAATTGTTCCCGTTAATAATAATGAACATAAGTAGCATGGTAATAATATGTAGGTTATTGATCAATGAATGTATTGAATGATACATTAAAGGTGTACAAATGATACACCAGTAGAACTTCTGTACTACTTCTACTGTAGAAGTCATGTTGTTTCCTCATTGTCCTGCTGTGTCGCCTGCCGTGGCCTCAAAAAATAGGATCGAGGCGATTTTTAGCCAGGCGACAGAAATAGCTGCGCGATGGTCGCTTCAGAATCTCCTGCCGTGTGGGTTCTCTCATTCATAACAATGAAGGCGATACAATTCTGTCTGTCGGCTCGCAAAAAAAATCGGTCGCCTGGCTAAAATCGCTCGCCGTGTGGGGACCCCTTTACCATTACACATAGAGGGGGCATAATACAGTAAATTGCCTAATCCTCACAGAAAAAGGAATATCCTATTTAACCTCATAAACCCGAGCCATATTTTCAGAAATCCGCCTAAAAGTATATACCCGAGTAAATGGAAGACTGCTCCACTTCTACAAGGTCCATTTGCATGTTATTGGTATCTAGGGACATCTATGGATCTCAGGGAATGTATTCACAGTGTCAGAAATATTCTGTCTGTTACTATGCTTGAGTAAATTGTAATGAACCAAAGGAGAATATAAATTATTATTATTATTTGTTATCCATCTTTGACGGTGAATAACACCATGCTAACATTGACCAAGAGTGAAGAAAGATTGCCACTGAACCCATTCAGCACCTTCTTGAGATCAAGTGTACTAAAAGGCTAAGCAGATGAACAAAGGACAGATGATTTACAGGTTTTTTTGTAGATACAGTACTGAATTTTGCCATCCGGACACGTACAATTTTAAATATGTATATATAATAAATAATATCAGGCCTATAAATTACCTTATTATGGCCGAGTCATACATCTATGGATTCAGTTCAGAATTAGATGCCATTTTGTCACAGGAAAGATTTGCCTCTAGGATGGAATCGTTAGTAATTCCATCTTTCCTTGTGACAATATTGTCATTTGTCACCCACTGTAACAGAGAGGCCGTCGGTCTTGCTGAGTTTGTTATTTGATCCGAAGAGAATGGACTTTGTTTCACCCAGGTGTAATGATAGTTTGTTATCAGCGAGCCAGGTGCAGATTCTGCCTAGTTCCGAGCTGAGGGTTTTTTCAACCTGTAACTTGTTCTTGTCAGAGACCAGCAGGGCTGAGTCGTCTGCGAACAAGAACAAGTTGCAGTCACAAGCTGACGACATGTCATTTGCATAAATTAGGAATAGTAACGGTCCTAGTATGCTTCCTTGTGGAACACCACAGCTCACTGGGAGGGGGGGGGGGGGGGGATAGAGTACCGTTTACCTGTTCTCTCCCCTCCATAGGATTGCATCCAGCTCACTGATAAACTATTGAAACCAATTGCTTTTAGCTTGTCAATCAGAATAGAGTGATTGACAGTGTCGAAGGCCTTTTGTAGGTCCAGCATGACCATGCCGCAGTATTTGCCCGCCTCTTGTTTGATGTGGTCGTTCAAATAGAGAAGGCATGTGTCAGTGGAGTGGGATGTTCTGAAGCCAGATTGGAATTCGTAGATTAGATTTCTTTCCGCGAGGTACTTTTCGACCTGTTCGTAGACTATTTCCTCCATGACTTTCGAGATGGAGGTAAGAATAGAAATAGGGCGGTAGTTGCCTGGGTCTAATTTGCTGCCTTTTTTGTGCAGGGGGGTCACTCTCGCAATTTTGAAGTCTTTGGGAATGAATGAATGAATGAATGAATGAATGAATGAATGAATGAATGAATGAATGAAAACTTTATTTAACAGATTGCAGAATGGGTACAATACAGTACAGCTCAATACATACAATTGTTAAGGGGATGCAGACCTGAGAAAGACGTTTGTCTTGTTTCCATCAGGGTCCCCCATTTTCAATTCATATAGACATTTATGACATACACAACATACATGACATTTATGGCATAGGGACATATAGGTATTTAGTACTGATACATTTGTGACATAAACGGTATTCAAATATACAGTACTGTTACCCCTAGATCCTGACAGAGTATATATGATGGGGAGGGGACTGTACATTAGGAGGGGGTGGGTGGGTGGGAGAGAAATATACATACGGCGGGGAGGGAATATATACATGCGGTGGGGAAGAGACTGTCTATTAGGAGGTGGTGGGGGTTTTGGGCATTTACGGTGGCCAGTTTCGAATTGCAGCCTCCCGTAGGTGCTCTTTCAGACGTGTCCCTGTTTTATGGAGAGGTTTATTATGTGTGTTGTTGAGATCAGAGGTTCTGTGTAGGATTGTTAGTTACTGTCTAACTGTACATCTGGCTGTTTACACTAGTAACTGTTTACCTGCCTATCTGACTGTCTCCACCAGTGACTGTCTAGTTGCATATATATCTGTTCCCACTAGAGGGCGCTCTAGGCGGAGCCACCCAGGTACACCACCTTGTGGCGAGTATAAAAGCAAATGTATCCTCCCACTTTGTTCTCTCCCCCTATGTCTCTCAGTGAGAGAAGACCTGTATGTTACTGCTGCTCTTTCCATGTGAATAAAAGAAACCACGCCAGTTCAGGCTCAAGATAGAAACCATGCCTCTTGACCACATTATTGTCGCCCTATAGCCGAATTCTGTTAACAGGTTATGGGCCCAGATAACGCGGGGGCGAAATAGTGGTGGTACTGTAGCAAGCTTAGCTGAAGTTATAGGCTAGGATAGCGCCGGGAGCACCGCGTGGCTAGACGCTAAAAGCTAAGCTAAGCAAAAGATAAGCATACCATTAACGAAGAGGATGGAAAACAAGAGAAGAGGCAAATGGCCGACATTCAATGGAAAAGCAGAGAACTATGAGCTCTGGGAAGAGCGCATGATGTGCTGCATGCACGGGGTGGGACTGAAGGAGACGATCTTGACAGCCCCCATGGGAGAACTGACAGCGGAGGAGCAAGCCCTGGACGACCAGCGGAACGCAAGCGCGTACTGTGAGTTAGCGCCGACGCTCGACGACACCAGCCTGGGGCTGATATTCCGCAACACTAAAGACAGAGGCCGAGAAAGCCTGGCGGTACTGAGAGAGCATTTCATCGGGTGAGGAAGACCCAGAGTCGTGGCCCTCTACACAGCACTAACGGGCCTGAGGAAGGGGACCACCGAAACCGTAACCGAATACGTCAACAGAGCGGAGCAAATCACAACGCCATTGGGGAGTGCCGGAGAAGCACCAAGCGATGGGCTAATGATGGCGATGATAATGAGAGGACTACCGGAGCTGTACAAACCGTTCACACTCCTGATAACACACGGTTCAACGGACATGACGTTGGGACAGTTCAAGGCTAAGTTAAGGAACTTCGAGGCCTCAGAAGACACCCACCCAGCCACCACGGAGGAGGGGGAGAGGGTGCTAAAGGCCCGAGCGACGCCAAGGGAGAGAACCAGGACCACGACGGAACTGGCGTGTTGGCGATGCGGAGATAAAGGCCATCGGAGAAGCGAATGCACAAAGACTGTCTGGTGTAGCTTCTGCAAATCCACGGGGCACACAGACAGAGCGTGCATGAAGAAACACAACCAGAGCGCGCGATACGCACATGGACAAGATGGCGGCTACGGACGAGACGGCGGCCATGAACGAGACGGAGGCCACGGACAAAATGGCGGCTATAGACGAGACGATGGCCATGGACAAAATGGCTACTATGGACAAGAAGACGGCTGTGGACAGGATGACGACAGCGGACACGATGGCGGCGACTATCGACGTGAGATGAATCGAGACGACGCCCGGAGACTCGATGGCGGCGGCGATCGACGTGAGACGAGTCGAGACGGCGCCCGGAGAATAACGGGACATGAAGACTGCGCTTTTGGGGCGCGGGCGGTGGGCATCGCCGGACCGGCCCAGCCGCAGCGGGCCCAGAGAGGGGGACTGATCGTGGACTGGACACAGGTGCGTCGTCCCATGCCATCAACGACAGGAGTCGGTTCAAGAACTTTGACGACACTTTCCATCCAGAGAGGCACTGCATGGAGCTAGCGGACGGGAGACGCACCTACGGATTGGCGCAAGAGAGGGGAGACGCACAGGTGTGCCTCACGGACAGTAAGGGGCGCCGGCGTATGGTGACGCTAAAGAGCGCTCTATACGTACCACCGTTCCCACAAGGACTATTCTCTGTAATAGCTGCTACTGCAAGCGGCGCCAAGGTATTCTTCGATAAAGGTAAAAATGTTCTTGTAGAACCTGACGGTACCCGGTTTGACATAAAGATGTACCAGAGAATATATTATCTGAAAACGGAGTGTAATGACAATGACCAGTGTGATGATAATAATGATGTGTGTAGCGAGATGGCCAGTCACGATATTCAGTCATGGCACGAGATTATGGGTCATTGTAATTACGAGGGTTTATTGAAATTAGAAATAGTGTCAGAGGGCATGCACATTGAAGGGGGAAAAAGCGTAGACCTGACAAAATTGTGCAATGTGCAAAACGGGGAAGTTTACCCAACCGAGATACAGAAATCCCACAGACAGAGTAAGGGTACCACTTGCACTAGTTGACATGGACCTAGCAGGCCCAGTAAGCAACAAGTCCATAGGAGGTTTTAGGTATGTACAGTCTTTTACAGACATGTGTACAGGGGCAGTGTTTGTTTACTTCCTAAAAGCAAAGAGTGACACACTCCAGGCCACAAAGAAATTCATGGCAGACGTAACCCCTTATGGCACAGTAAGATGTCTGAGATCCGATCACGAAACCGAGTTCGCAAATAGAGAGTTCCAATCACCATTGAGAAGGTATAAGATAAGATACGAGACGTCACGTCCATATCCCCCACACCAGGGCGGGGTGGCAGAGAGGGAATGGCACACCCTTTCCGAAATGGCTAGGTGTAAGCTAGCAGATAGTAACCTACCTAAGAGTGTGTTATGCGCACCTGCAGGACAGGGGAAAACCCAAGTCCAAGGGTGTAAAAGGATTTTTCGTAGGACACGACAAAGGAAGCCCTGCTTTCCTAGTTTATCATCCCGGTAACGGAAGAGTGCAGAAACACATGCTAGTCAAGTTTGTCACGAAGACAACCTGTGAAAGCGAGACACAGACAGAGGAGCCAGAGCTGGACTCCAGAGCAATGTGTGTAGAAACAGAAACACATCACCGCAGTGTACTTAGTACAGTAGTGCAGACAGACAGTCAGCAACCCCCAGAGGGCGATGACGAGGAGCACCTGAGGGTGACGTCAAGTGCCTCAAGCAGTGGGAGGTATCCCCCAAGGGAACACAAACCCCCAGAATGTCTGACAGGCTATGCCAGGAAAGGGAGTGACGAGGAGGACAATACACCTACCCCCGTTGAGTACTACTACAGGGTAGCCAGTGGGGTAAACCCGACCTTTAAAGAGGCCACATTGTCCCCCGAAGAGGGCAGAC
Organism: Notolepis coatsorum; assembly: GCF_963971535.1. Classification (NCBI taxonomy): domain Eukaryota; kingdom Metazoa; phylum Chordata; class Actinopteri; order Aulopiformes; family Paralepididae; genus Notolepis; species Notolepis coatsorum. The sequence goes on from NW_028174657.1 coordinate 18,861, forward strand.
ATACAGTGGGAGGGAAATGGATGTATTCAACCAAGTTACCAGAGGGCAGACAGTCAGTGGGAGGGAAATGGTTGCATTCAATCCAGGAGGGTATTGAAGACCACGGTAAATACAAAGTATGGTTCGTAGAAAATTGCTTAAATGCTGAAGGAGAGTACCCCATGTTTAAATAATGAAGAAGGGTGACTAATTGCTTAAATGCTGAGGGAGGACACTCCAAGGTTAAATACAGGAGGAGTAGAATCCAGGTTTGAATGTCTGACTAGAGACCATGTTTGAATACTGAAATGAGTCCTATGTTTGGTTCCACGTTTAGATACAGAAATGGGTCCCATGTTTAAGTACAGAGGTGGATGAGTTACCATGTTTAAAATACTGAAATGGATCTTATGTTTAAACCCCATGTTTAAGTACAGAGGTGGGTGGTTTACAATGTTTAAGTACAGAGGTGATTCAATGTTTAAATACAAAAAAAGGATCTATGTTTAAAATACAGAAGTGGAGGATTTGATCATCGCTCCAGACCACAAATGGAAAGACCTAGGCAGGTTAAACCATTTTATAGGTATGTACTTCGACCAGTCTGCCAACTGTGTGGAAATATCTCAGAAGAGATATGTGGGAAAGGTCCTGAGATGTTTTGACTGAAGTAAGAAATGTATAGATAAACTGTGGGTAGCTTCATTCTGTTAGACAACCTGTACTCGCCCTGACATATGTTCTGTAGTGAGTAAGAGTGTCATAGTATTTTTGTTGACACCACAGAGAATCATTAAACTACGTCAAAAATATGTCTTTCACTATCCCAGAGGTGCTGCAGACGGACAGCGGTGTTTCAGAAAAGACAACAAAGGTTTAAGGCTTAGAGCCTACAGTGATACTATCAGCCTGTGGAGCTGAGTATATGTTTCTAGCTATGACAATGCAAAATGTGTTTATCAGCAACTGCTCGAAGTGATGAAGATAAGGTTATGAATGTATTACTCAAAATGCAGTAGGTAATTGAAATATATCCTCTATACCGAATATGGTGTTTTTGAAGAATGGGCGTTCTGTCAAAACCGTTTAAAATGATGAACATTGTGTATATATGGATTATGGAGACTGTTGTTTATGAGGACAACCAGGGGACCATTGTGATTGCTAGGAACCCAATGTGTCAATATAGATGTAAACATGTCATTATAAATAATATCATCTTTTTTATTTGAAATCTTTATTTCGAGCATGCAATGAATACAAACAAACAATAACAAAAGCAAAACACAACTCAATCTACATGTTCGAAAAGGAGTAGGAAGAAGTATACACTTATTTAATCCTACCCCTTTTCCACTACTCAAATGAGTGTACTATTTTAAAACATAAAAAAGAAGAAAAAAAAATATATATATATATGCAAAACAAAAAAAACAAAAACTATATATGTAAAACATGAAAGAAATAAAATAAAAATGTAAACACCCGTGAATATCAAGTCCCTTCCTCATCCCTGTACCTTGTGAACATAATTTCCTTATACATCAGTTTGAATTGTCTCATGTTTGGACATTGCTTTAGCACCACATTTAGACTGTTCCACAGTTTCACTCCACATATCGAGATGCAGTGTCTTCTCATGGTAGTGCGTACATTAAGCACTTTTAAATTGAGTTCTTCAGATTATAACCCCCCTCCCTATCAAAGAACAGTTCTTGAATGTTTCTTGGAAGTACATGACTTTTTGCTTTATACATTAATTGTGCCGTTTTAAATTCTACAAGATCATTTAACTTTAATGTTTTTGACTTTAAAAATAATATGTTTGTGTGATCACGATAACCTGCAATGTGAACTATCCTTATGGCCCTTTTTTGGAATATAAAAAGTGGTTGTAGTGTAGACTTATAATTGTTTTCCCATACTTCAGCACAGTAATTTAAATATGGTAAAACTAGTGAACAGTAGAGAATGTAGAGTGATTTTCTATCCAGAATGTGCTTTACTTTACTCATGACTGAAATGCTTCTTGACAGTTTAAATTGGACATGTTTTTTCTCATCAGGTATGTCATCAGATAAGAAAGAATGACACCGGTTTACTGTCCAATGGACGACAGAGTAATAGAGACTATGAGGGAGCCTGTTTCAAATTAAAATTGAAGGGATTGGCAAAGGTCATGTTCAATGTGAAGATATTGACTGTCATAACCTATTAATGTTTTTGGGATTATATTATTTCCTTTGTAAAATGTTTTTCCAAGAAGTCAGCCAGTATGCTAATGCAAACCTAAGTGGGAGTGTTGAAGGCAGAGGTTCTGTGTAGGATTGTTAGTTACTGTCTAACTGTACATATGGCTGTTTACACTAGTAACTGTTTACCTGCCTATATGACTGTCTCCACCAGTGACTGTCTAGTTGGATATATATCTGTTCCCACTAGAGGGCGCTCTAGGCGGAACCGCCCAGGTACACTACCTCATGGTGAGTATAAAGGCAAATGTATCCTCCCACTTCGTTCTCTCCCCCAATGTCTCTCAGTGAGAGAAGACCTGTATGTTACTGCTGCTCTTTCCATGTGAATAAAAGAAACCACGCCAGTTCAGGCTCAAGATAGAAACCATGGCCCTCATTCATCAACGTGTCTTACGCACAGATTTGTGCTTACCCTGTGCGTACGATCATTTCTAAGCAAAGAGTGGGATTCATCAATTTCAACTTGAACTTGACTCCGTGCTTACGTGTACGCACAGGTCAGAGCACACTTAGCTGACGCCCAGTGGTAGAATATATTATTACAACAAGGAAATGAGCTTCTGTGCATAATAACACTGGCATGTTCTGTATCAACTGTATGAACCGTAATTCATTATAGTTCATTGTAAAATAGCAACAGTAGTGTAATTATGGTCAAAACCCTATAAATAGCATTTGGAATAATAGATCTTTCTCTCAGAATGAATGCAGCATGGTTTATATAGCGTTATCGGAATATACGGGGTGTAGGCTACTGACTGACTGCGCTCCGCGTAGCTTGATTGATTGATTGATTGAAAAGTTTATTAACAGATTGCAGAATGGGTACAATACAGTACAGCTCAGTACATACAATTGTTAAGGGGATGCAGACCAGAGAAAGACTTTCGTCTTGTTTACATCAGGGTCCCCCATTTTCAATTCATCATAAATCATAAAGCTCAACTCGTTATTATTTTGCGCACAGACCGCAGAAACACGGGAACGTTTTGATTATATTTAAAAGGCTTTACGTTAAACGAAACAAGTGGAATTTCGAAGCTGTAAGCAGAATACAAGTCATATGAACACCCACGATATAGCGTCCTTCCCCCTTTTTACTGTATAAGAAAGAATATAAAACGCATTGCAATGACACCAGATAGTGGACAGACTATGTATATGATGGGATTCAAGTTCGCGTTTATGTTGATCATAGGCATGCTGTCAGAGTATGATATCTTAATCAAACATTCTAGAACATTTGTCGTCACAGATCATGTCCTAATAGAACATAGGCTATGGCATGGTCCATCGTGATATTGTGTGGACTGTTATTACTGTACCGGTACCACCCATTGTGACAACAGCCTTGTGAGTCCCGCACACAAACATGATGGAATTCAAGTTCATGTATTGAAAGGCAGGCTACATCATACATGCAGTGAGATTCATTGTTCTTGTATATGCTCTCGTATTATTGTTTATATAGGCTACCCAATACTGACATCAAAATAGATTGTAGTATGCCTCTAGAAATCATATGCAGCAGGTAGAAAATTGACGGGAGATCCATCGCGATTTGGAATAAAAATGATGAGAACTTTAATCCCTGGGTATTAATCAAACAACACGGGAAAAGGCAGTCATATTCCAGCGCTGCCCAGGCAGCAATGGTTAATAGATATCATATCCGACATCACCGTAAGTGTACACGTCTGTCAGCCTGTCTAACGAGTTGAGTTCTAACAAAGAACATATTACATGCTGGTATGCTGATAGAGTAAACTATTATATGAATATGATATGATAAGGTATACACTGGTCCGTCGCATACACTGGTATGCGCAAGTTACTGTTGCATAATTTAGGCTATGGCTGCTATTATATGTAATCCATATAGGCTACCTAATAGTATATGATTTTTAGAGGCATCTAAAAATCATATAGCCAATCGAACACAACTAATAAAGGCATTCATATTACAGCACGGTTATAATGACACACAACCAACGCCAAACAGTGGTCAACGAACGGTCTTTATTAGTATTTTGAGCTGTCCAGGCAGAATTGCAGCAATGGTCTTAGGGAGCCGTTGATATCTGACATCACCGTTTACAAGTCCGCCTTTTATTTATCGCATAATACGCGATAGTGTCTTCTTGGTTCGACAGCAGTGAACATTGAACAATCTCCGTGAAGTTTCTCAGAGTTCCGCTCGGGTCAGTCCATTATTTCACATCCCATGGGGGGTGTTTCCTCACTTTCATGACCATATATGGATAATCATGCACGAGCATTGACGGTAGAACAAAGTGGTATTCATCAACACGGAGGAGCATAGGACCTGCGTACGCACGGTTGATGAATCCCGATTTTCCTGTGCGTACACTGATTCTACATTCTGTGCTTACGTGTGGAAATAGAACATATTCTACGCACACGTTGATGAATGAGGGCCCATGCCTCTTGACCACATTATTGTCGCCCTATAGTTCAAATTCAGTTAACATGTGTGATGACTGGGGTGATGGCGGCTGCTGAGTCTCTGAGGAATTTGGAGGGGATGTTGTCATGGCCAGTGGCCTTGTTAGGTTGGAGGGTGCTCAGTTTTTTGAGTACCTCATCTGTTGTTACCATTTCAAGTTTGACCCCTAGGTTATTGTAGTAGGCTATGATGTGTTCTAGGGGACCCGACCAACCCAGGTTCAAATAGTCGCTGGTCGATATAATAATAACCCTTTCACTGCCACTACCAAACGGTTAACCCTTTCACTGCCACACACAACAACAGCCGGTTAAAATGTTGTCAAATGTATATATACTCTCTTTTTTAGACTCTTCTTGTATCACAAACAGTACTGTATTTGTAAATCTGGTATGTCATAAATGTCTAGATGTAGCAGTACTGTCTATCTGTATGTCATGTATGTCATATATGTCATGATGATTTGAAAATGGGGGACCCTGATGTAAACAAGACGAAAGTCTTTCTCTGGTCTGCATCCCCTTAACAATTGTGTGTATTGAGCCGTACTGCATTGTACCCATTCTGCAATCTGTTAATAAAATGTTCAATCAATCAATCAATCAATCAATCAAAAACCCTTTCACTGCCACACTACAGAAGGTTAACCCGTCGGTTACCCGTCGGTAGTGTGATGATAGTAAAGTGTTAACCTTCTGTGGTGTGGCAGTGAAAGGGTTAATCCAGCTCCTAATAATAATAATAATAATAATAATAATAATAATAATAATAATAATAATAATAATAAATTGGATTTAAAGAGAGAAGCGCCTTTCTCAGACTTAATGACACTGTACAAGGAGAGAGAAGCTATATAAAATAAAGGGTAAATAAAAAAATTAGAAAAAGAATTTAAATAAAAATGATGAATAGGGGAGAACGGGGGACGTTGTCACACGGGTAGGTTGTCACATTCATTATATTTGACCACCAGACTCACCAGAGGGTCCTGTCTCCCATATTTTGGTATTTAAATGTCCAGAATTGGGGTCAGAGTTCACCTACATTGTCATCTTTGGAGTGAAACAGCTGAACTTGAGGTGAGAGGACTTTTTGTGTTTTTCATGTCCATTTGTAAATATTCCGCTCCTCAGTATTTTTCTTCTAGGCTTTTACACAATTGGTTTATAATGAAACAATTATTACCCTTAAAAAGTGTGAAGGGATAGCTATAGTTTAGATTGTTGTTAGCTACCTAACTAGTTGTTAGATGGATGTTAGCCTTGGTGCTATCAAGACATTCCAGTTGGGGTTGTGGTCGTAGGGCTGGCGATATGGCCTAAATATGATATCACGATATTTTTCCTTTTTTCCCTAAACAATTCATTATGAGGCTTACCAAGACAGTATTTGAGTTTGCAAGCTAACATTAAAGTAAAAATACTCATGCATTTAGCATTTTTATATTATATATTAGATTTAGATTATTGGATTCTTAGATTATATATTTAGCATTTTAGCCTTTCGTTTTTTTAGATTATATATTAGATTATATTTAGATTATTAGACTATATATTGTAACTATTTATTTATGTATACATTTATTATTTGAACGGCTTAAGGCTATATCTGTACTTGATGTTTGTTTGTTGTTTTGCATATGTAGAAGGGTGGGAGTGGTAGTACACAGACACTGGGTAGTAGGATACTATAGTATTGGACCTATATGTACCCCCGTCTTTGGCCCGGAACATCGTTCTGGAGGGCTTGCAGTTGAAGTGGATGGGGCCCAGGATTTACTAACCTGGGGGATGGTACTCTGGTCTCCCTCGCCTTCCAAGGCGGTCAGCAGTAGCTCCCCACACACCCTCACTCCCTCAGTACCTCCAACAGCCCTCCCACACCCAGTGACTGTCAGTTCAATAGTATTATTGGGCTTCCCTTTAAGCAGTACCCTTCCTTGACCACCTACTATAGACCCTTCAAATGCTATTCTGTAAATGGGGTGTAAGGGTTAAATAATTATGCAGTCACAATATTTACCCAGAGAATAAAATAGCAAATGGAACTGAAAGAAAGAGACACACACAATGATCCCGATTAAATCTACGTTTAGTGAAGCCTGGGCAGATTATACATTACAACGTATAATAAGACACCGGGTGCTCTTGTTATCAATGTAGGGGAAGCTCTTCCCACCCTAGGCACCGAGTGCTCAATACATTAAACCACCCCGCTTGTACTGGGGGAACCCAGGCATAGAACGTAGACACATTGGGAATCTCAAAATCAAACAGTCAAATAAACAAATAACAAAATAACCAATAAATGTGGGCCCACGTTATCAAAGAAAACCTAACCTAAGCCGGCTTAAATTGTTTGGGGTACCCCTTAGACACTGGTGATTAGCATTCACTTCAATGGACGTTGCTGTTGATACACGTGGTACTGATAGTACTTAGCCAAGATGGCGGACCCACTCTTGTCACCGCTAGTCCGGATGACAAGATGGCGTTGGCGATCCGCGAGCACAGCCAGCAGGTTTGGCCAACAGCAGGCAGTGGTTAGCTGGCAAAGCTTGCTGTATGGCGTCCTCTGCTGGTGGGAAGAGGCATCCTCTGTACCGCCTGGGAAACGTCCACCGCTGCTGTTGCTGGCTTGCTTCTGTCGCGCGTGCTAATACTTTGGCTACCTTAAACACAGCTAAGCTTTGGGTCTCGGCGCACCCTCCTGCTACTCGGTTACACTGCTAACGCAACGTGGCTGACTACACCACCGGTCTCTTCAGCGTCTCGCGCCCGGTAGTCTACTCAAGTCAGACGGAGCCGTTAGCGGCATAGAACTATACCGCACACAGTAACTACTATAACACGATAACGTTAGACGTTAGTCTCGTTAGCTCTAGACGTTAGTCCTTGGGTTCGGTTTCTCTTACTCACACACTATCGCTGATACTTCTAGGATAACCCGTCACTAGCAAGTATGTCTCATCACCCGTCGCTCGCTCCGGCGGGGCTCTCCAACTTCACTTCTCCAACGGGGCTATTCCAAAGCACACCCCTGTTGTAGCTGCGACCGTTCACGGCCAAGTCCAACGCCGAAGAGCCCCGCCGGAGCGAGCGACGGGTGATGAGACATACTTGCTAGTGACGGGTTATCCTAGAAGTGGGACAGCAAGTTCTGCGCCTATTTCCGGGTCTAACAGCCTGCCTAACTACATGGCATTCTATCGCCATGCTCTAAGACAAACTCTAACCATAAAAAAACTTCGAACAAGCGCCTAAGCTTAACCAGTGTAGAAACTTGCGGTCCCACGATTGGGCGTACATGTCACATGACCAGAAATTACCTGGCCAATCAGAGACGCAGAAACGCAGTTCTGTTGTAGAAGGCATTCAGGCCGCCAGGCTGCGCGGCGGAGAGGAGCAGGGACACGAGGCCGGCGAAGGTGGCGAAGCGGCACGAAGACTCCGGTCCCCACTGCTCCACCGCGAAGAATCGCCTCCCGCCGGTAAACACGGTAACACCACCGGCCGTCGTCCCGGTCCCGGTGGTGTTCTCATCATCACTCCGCCGCCACACGCCCTCCGCGAACAACACGCACCTGCCCTGGAAGTCGTCGCTGTTCTCCGAGAGCGGCACGACGGAGATGAAGCCGAATAGAAACGCTAAGAAGTAAAGGACGCATTGGCCGATAAGAAAATTGTCCAGAGCCATGGTGGCTCCCCGCTGCTTCCTGCACACACACACACACACACACACACACACACACACACACACACACACACACACACACACACACACACACACACACACACACACACACACACACACACACACACACACACACACACACACACACACACACACACACACACACACACACACACACACACACACGCAAGACTGCCAACGTGAGACAGTGCAATACTCCAATTCAGCCATTGGGTGGGTGGCGCTGCTGACCGGGCCTGTGACGGTCACGTGTACCCATTCTGCAATCTGTTAATAAAGTTTTCAATCAATCAATCAATCAATCAATCAATCAATCAATCAATCAATGTGACGGTCACGTGTACCCATTCTGCAATCTGTTAATAAAGTTTTCAATCAATCAATCAATCAATCCCGCACAGTGCAATACTCCAATTCAGCCATTGGGTGGGTGGCGCTGCTGAGCAGGCCTGTGACGGTCACGTGACCCAAATCAGCCCTTGGGAGAGAGGGGGCCTGTGACGGTCACGTGACCCAATTCAGCCATTGGGTGGGTGGCGCTGCTGAGCGGGCCTGTGACGGTCACATGACCCAAATCAGCCCTTGGGAGAGAGGGGGCCTGTGACGGTCACGTGACCCAAATCAGCCCTTGGGAGAGAGGGGGCCTGTGACGGTCACATGACCCAAATCAGCCCTTGGGAGAGAGGGGGCCTGTGACGGTCACGTGACCCAATTCAGCCATTGGGTGGGTGGCGCTGCTGAGCGGGCCTGTGACGGTCACATGACCCAAATCAGCCCTTGGGAGAGAGGGGGCCTGTGACGGTCACGTGACCCAAATCAGCCATTGGGAGAGAGGGGCCGCAGAGCGTGGGTCCGCAAAGCGTGGCAGTGGGAGGAGCCTCGTATGGTTCTGCGGGCCTGCAGCTGGATACTATTGGCTGCTGTGCTGAGCGGGTTGTTGTTGTATGTAAACATGCAGTCGTCAGAGATCCCGTCCGGCGCGAGCCCCGAGGTGTCGTCCCGCAAGAGAGGCCTGGAGCGAGGAGGAGCCTCGCGAGACCTGCTGCTACTGCCGCCCAGGAAGAAGGCTTGTTGGGGCATTCTGACCAGTCAAGGTCGGTACCATGCAGTAGCAATACTAGCATAATATATATTATATATATTATAACAATTAGGGCTGTCAAAATTAATGCTTTAACTCTGGAGATTAATTTAAATTATTTAAAGCATTAAAATAAATTAATCTAGATTAATCTATGGAGTGAAAAATGTTCAATATAATATAAGAAAGAGGTCTAGCTGAGTCAATGTTGATGGTTTTGTTGAACATTTGTATTTCACAGGAGAGACTGTATTCAAAGAAAGCTATTAAAATAGTCTTTGAATCTAAATATTAGGGATGTCCGATATTATCGGCCGACCAATATTATCGGCCGATATCGGCAGTAAAATGTGATATCGGAAAATATCGGTATCGGTTTAAAAAAAGAAAAAAACAATAACAATATTTGTTATATATATATCAAGTGAAATTATTAGTTACCCGAAATTATTCAGTTTTTTTGGGGGGGAAACCCTGCATATATCGGTATCGGTTGATATCGGTTGATATCGGTATCGGAAATTAAGAGTTGGACAATATCGGAATATCGGTATCGGTAAAAAAGCCAATATCGAGCATCCCTACTAAATATACTTTCTTTGTGTTGATTTTACATTAATTCCATGATTTTACTCAAGTAAATATCTGTTATAAGCTTCGGTCTTATGTAGAAAAATGCAATTTTTTATCTAGATTAATCTAGGTTAATTACAGAAAATTGTGAGATTAATTAGTTAATTTTTTAACGGAATGAAGTAATCGGATTACAACTCATGGCAGGCCTATGTGGATGGCCATACTGTAGAAAAACAACACGTTATACATTTTGGAAAATAGATTATAACTTTTATTTTATTTTATTAGTTTTCCAATAAAAATAAATAAATGTAAAAATAAAAAACCAATATACATACACAATACAATAAATACAAAGACACACATTACAGTTAACTAAAGAGAAGGGCGGAAAGATATAGGAAATACAACACACATTTTGGAAAGAGATGATTCCTTTTTATTCGTTTTTCAATAAAAGAAAAACCATAAATGTCAATATACATAGGCAATACAAAGAAACACACACATTCAAATCAGCTAAAGATAAAGATGGAAAGATAGAGGACTGGCAAGGTAATCTCAAAAGTAAATGATTCAGATTACTTTGTGAGTTTGAGTAATGACGTTTATTATGTTACTGATCAATAAAAACAACATTTGCAACCTGCTAAATTAGATATGCAAATATTTGATTATTTAGCCTAAGAAATCATTCCGTAAAAGTAGCCTAAACACTTCATATATTATTATGTAAGTTATAACCAACCAACGAACTAGATTCTTGTACCGGATCTCCTCTCTGGTAAACAAGAATACCCTGAAGACTCTGGCAGGAGCACTCATTCAAGGGTACTACGACTATGCCTGCACCTCATGGTACCAAAGTACCTCAAACGCGCTAAAAACAAGATTACAAACATCACAAAACAAACTGGTCAGACTACTACTTGACCTTACTCCTAGAACCCACCTCACCCCTGCCCACTTTGACAACCTAGGATGGCTTAGAGTAGACGACAGAGTACAGCAACTTGCAATGGGCCTGGTCTACAAGATACACTATACGACTAAGGTACCCATGTACATGTCGAAATACTTCCCAAAGGTCAGTGAATACCACGATCACAACACCAGAGGAAGCTCCACAAATCATGTTCAACCCAGATTCGGCTCAAATAAGGGACTAAACACGTTTCGCAATTATGCCACATCAATGTGGAACGCCCTACCCAAAGCTGTAAAGGAATGTGAATCCCTACCCACATTCAAAACCGCTCTTAAAGAGCACCTACGGGAGGCTGCAATTCGAAACTGGCCACCGTAAATGTCCTAACCCAGTTGTACAGTAAATGACCAAGTATGGCTTTGTCAGTATTCCAGTGTACAGTGTCCCCCACCCACCCCCCACCCACCCAACCCCACCCCACCTACCCAACCTCCTCCAATGTACTGTTTCTACGTCAAATGTATATACACTCTTTTCTTAACACTTTTTGTATCACAAACTACTGTATTTGCAAATCTGGTAAGGCAAATTAACAGATTGCAGAATGGGTACAATACAGTACAGCTCAATACACACAATTGTTAAGGGGATGCAGACCAGAGAAAGTTTTTTTTTTTTTCTTTTTTTATAATAATAATAAAAAAGAAAAAGACCAGAGAAAGACTTTCGTCTTGTTTACATCAGGGTCCCCTATTTTCAATTCATCAGGACATATATGACATACATGACATACAGATAGACAGTACTGCTACATCTATACATTTATGACATACCAGATTTGCAAATACAGTACTGTTTGTGATACAAAAAGAGTCCAGAAAAGGGAGTATTGTAGTGGTTACTGGGACATAATTCACGGCATCCTAGCCTTATGTGGTGTTTACTACATCTCCTGTGATCCTTAGCGGGGGATGACGTAGTTTAAGAGAGAAGAATGAAAGATGAATGGCAGGGTTGTTGTGCGACAGTAGAGTGCGTAATAAAATAGTATTTTTGCATCGGAACACGGCTCCGTTTTCACTATCATTACCGCATTCCTACAGTATATACATTTGACGTAAAAACGTGACGTCCAACACCAGATCGTATTCTGTTTGAATGAATGAATGACATTTTTATTTGATTTCTTTCATGTTTTACATGTATAGTTTTTGTTTTGCATATATATATTTGTTTTGAAATGTTTTAAATTAGTAGGACTCTACACTCATTTGAGTAGTGGAAAAGGGGTAGGAAAGTGTATACATCTTCCTACTCCTTTAGAACTGTGAGGATTGGTTCTTTCCCCACCACACGCTTCTTGGGTTGCTGTGATGATTGGTCCGTTGCCTAACGAACACTTCTAGATTAAGTATCAATTACCATCACGCACCTGATGTGTGTGCTAATCAGCGCCCCAGAGGGCTTTATATACCTAGACCTTCCTTCTATCGTTGTCGGGTCGTTCTGGAATACAACTGCATTTGCCTGCTTTTCCCCGTTGCTGTTCCTGGTCTGCTTTCTCTCCAGGACCTTTCTGTGGAGAACCGCTGTGGAGAACCTGGTTCCCCGTTTGGAGCTGCGCCTCGTTTTTTGCCCGCTTTACGCGTTGCGCTTTGGTACGTTTTTGGAAACAGTCCTTTTGGATTATCTGTTTTTGTGTGTTTGGATAACACTGAAGAAATACCGTTTTTGTTTTGTACTGGACTCAGCTAATTTGTGTGTTAGGATAACACTGAAGAATACCGTTTTTGTTTCGCACTGGACTCAGCTAACTTGTGTGTGGTACACCGAAGATCAAGTCACTTGTGATTTATACTGGACTCAACCACCACTCTGCCTCTGTGTTCGTAGGACTGTTTTCTGATATCTCTCTCTCTCTCTCCGTTTTCCACCTTGAGTGAAAGCTGGGAGTATCTGCATAGCCGCTACAACGTCACATGCCAATTCCCCACCACTATCTGCTGGGAGTATCTGCAGAGCCGCTACAACGTCACATGCCAATTCCCCACCACTATCACCAGGAGGATTCTGCAGAGCGGCAGATGACTCTGCCGAAGGCAGTCTCCCCGTTTGTTTGATTACTGTAATCATCTTCCCTTTATTAATTTGCTTAGATTTTTCAGGTCTGGTCAATTTTAGCATGGTGTTATTCACAGTCAAAGATAATTAATTTTTTTTAATATAATTGATATTCTCCTTTGGTTCATTACAATTTACTCAAGCCTATAACAGACACACTATTTCTGACACTGATCCATATGGCCTTGCAAATGGACCATTTAAAAAAATATTGTAAATGTTTATTCTACGTCATTATGGAATGAGTGACATAAAAAATTAAAATAAAAGTTAAAAAAAAAGAAATTACAAAAAAATGAAGAAAAATGTATAAAATATTTTTTATTACATTTTTTTTATGGATGGAAGAGCCGCACATTGACGGGCAAAGAGCTGCATGCGGCTCGCGAGCCGCGGGTTGGCCACCCCTGGTGTAGTTAATACTTCATGTAACCTTAATCCCTAGGCTAATGAGGCACTAAGATCTTTAGTAAAAAAAAAAGTGGCCACCCCTGGTGTAGTTAATACTTCATGTAACCTTAATCCCTAGGCTAATGAGGCACTAAGATCTTTAGTAAAAAAAAAAGAACGTATGCCAATGACAGGAAGTAACGGTATACAGGTGCAGCTCAATACATTTGAATATCGTGGAAAAGTCTATATATTTAGCTGCTGTATTGATGCAGTCATTTGTGCAAAAAGGAGCCCCAACCAAGTACTGAGTGAACATACATGAACATACTTTTCAGAAGGCCAACATTTCTATAGACAAAAGAAACCACTCTGTACTGAGATCTTCTTGAGGAAGGTCAGGACACATTCACTGAGAAACATTGCTTTATACTGAAACCTAGGGAAAGCCATTTTAAGTTTATTAGTGAAATCTTAAAACCAGCTGACTTGATTAAAGGGGTGTGTTTAAAACGGCCATTTTGTTTAGTTAAGTGCCACATTAAAGGAAAACTCCAACATTTTGGGAAATTAGCTTATTTAACATCTTCCCTGGAGTTAGACAAGAAGATACATACCTTTTTTGTCTCTGTGCGTGCATTTAGTTTTGGGAACAGTAGCTCCGTTAGCGTAGCTTAGCTTCATCACTGGAAGTGGGGGGGGGGCCTGACGTTCCCTACAGAGTCCTACAGTCACCAAATACACTCCAAATACAACTCCAAAACGTTCCTGTAAACATGTTGTGACCTGTGTATTTACCACATGGAGAAATAAAAAATAATTGAATTAGACAATTACGTTTTATAAGCAAATATACTCAGATTTTTTTTTGCCTAACCACTCCTCTGGGCGCAGTGATTTCAGTGCTACCTGCTAACGTCGAGGGGGGTGGGCACTGAGACTGCCGGTGTCCGGCCAGTGTTTACATTTTCATTTCATTCAAAGCATCCGAACCGATTGAATGAACACCCATAAATTCAAAGTCAGCTTTATTGTCACCTCTTGTAATGGACAAGACATACAGAGAAATTAAATTGCGTTTCCCCCTTCCCACAGTGTATATAGACTATATACATGTAGACAGTAGCTAAAGAATGAATATCAGTGAATGTAAATATAGAGGTAAACTAGTTTGTTAGTTTGCCCCATGCATCATGATGATTATAATAGTCACTTACTCAATAGACAACTCTCCGTTAGGTCCACTCGGCATGGGGCGTCTTTTCCAATTTATTTTCGGAACATGGAAAAAAGTTCCAACCACTTCTGGATGGGTTGGCTATTTCTCTCCCCAAAAGCAAACCAATCCTCGTTGGGGTGTGCTATCGTCCCCCAAATCAGAGTGATTTTTATGATTTATTGGGAGAGACCTGCTCTAATTGTGATGACTTTACCACAGCAGAGATTATTGTCCTTGGGGATTTAAACACTGACTTTCTCAAGAAGGACTCTACTATTTTCAAAGCTTGTGATACCTTTTGTAGATTGTTTGATCTTCATCAGATGATTAAGGAACCTACTCGTGTTACACACACCTCCCAAACCATTATTGATCTGGTTTTGGTATCGGATAGGACCAGGATAAGCAAAAGTGGAGTAGTAGAATATACTATCAGTGACCATTCCATGATCTTTGTGACTAGGAAGATACAGAGAAATATATTTAAGTGTCACAATACAGTGAAAATGAGGTCTCTGAAAAACTACAGCAAAGCTGCTCTCATCGAGTGTTTTAATAATGTAGATTGGGCAACTGTACTGAAATGTAATAATATTGATAACGCCTGGATATGTTTTAAATCTATTTTTCTAAATGTAGTGGAGAAACTAGCACCAAGCAAAGTGGTAAGGATCAAGCGTAGAACAGAGCCCTGGGTTACTGATGATATTTTAAAACTGATACATTTAAGAAATCTAAGTTTTTCAAAATTTAAGAAATCAAGGGATAATTCAGACTACCAAGAGTTTAAGAAACTAAGAAGTGAAGCGAACAGGGAGATTAGGACAGCCAAAAAATCCCACTTTTCTGAAAAGATAGTCGAATACAGGAACAACCCCAGTAAATTGTGGAAATCATTAAAGGATCTAGGCTACAGCAAAAGGCTAAAAACCAAACCTAGCAGCCTTAGTTTGAACCACGAGGGTAAATTGACCTCAGACAAAAAAGAGGTGGCGGAGGGGCTGAACACGTACTTTACATCAGTGGCAAGTAATCTGGTAAAAGATCTCCCACAGCATTCAGGGCGTTTCGGAGAAGCACAGGTTAATGAGTATTACTCACAACTAGAGCTGCAAGAGGACTCCTTTTCTTTTAGTAAAGTGACAGAGAGCGCAGTCCTCAAGAGGCTAAATCAACTTAATTCCAGTAAAGTGACAGGATTAGATCAGATGCCTGCTAGGTTTCTTAACGACGCAGCAGAGAGCATCACACCTGCTATTACCCACCTAATCAATCTCTCCATTGAGCATGGGAAGGTACCAGCAGATCTAAAGAGTGCTAGAGTAATCCCACTCTATAAGAAAGGTAATAAGTCAGACAAGGGTAACTATAGACCAATTAGCATTTTAAGTATACTATCAAAAGTCATGGAAAAAATCATTCATGAACAGATCAATACATATTTAGTGAGTAACAATATCCTATTTGAGCATCAGTCAGGCTTTAGACAATCTCATTCCACTGAGACTTGTCTGGTGTATTTGACTGACTGCATCAGAAAGGAGATTGATGCAAAGAAATTCTGTGGAATGATCATGTTGGACCTACAAAAGGCCTTTGATACGGTTGACCATAGTGTCCTTTTATTTAAATTGAAGGCGATTGGGTTTAGTTGGTCAGCGTTGAACTGGGTCACCTCATATCTATCAGGCAGGTCTCAGATGGTAGATGTAAACGGGACCTACTCCTCAGCCAAGGCGATCACCTGCGGGGTGCCTCAAGGGAGTGTCCTGGGGCCGCTCTTCTTTCTCATTTACATAAATGATATGAAGAATGCCTGTTCATCAGACCTTTTTCTTTATGCGGATGACTCAGCCATTCTGGTCTCCCATAAGGACTTGGCAGTAGTGGAGAGGACCCTTAGTGAGGAGCTATCAAATGTGCAGAGTAGACATGGCTGTCAGATAACAAACTATCTCTTCATCTAGGAAAAACAGAGGCCATCCTGTTTGGATCAAAGAAACGGCTTGGTAAAGATATTGAAATGAAGGTAAGAGTAGGTGAGAAGCAAATAACAAACAAGGATTCTGTTGTATATCTAGGCTGCATACTGGACAAACATCTTACAGGAGAGGCCATGGCTAAAAAAGCCCACACTAAAATCTGCCAGAAAACGAAATTCCTAGCTAGACCAGGGAAACTACTGGACCAGGCAACACTTAAAATGCTAGCGGGCGCATTAGTACAGAGTCACTTTGACTATGCTGCCACCTCCTGGTTCAGTGGCGCTCCACAGGTCCTGAAAAATAAACTTCAGACAGCTCAAAACAAATTAATTAGAGTAGTCCTTAAACTACCTCCACGCACTCACCTAGGGCCAACTTTCTTTAGGCAACTAAACTGGCTTCCGGTCAATAAAAGGGTAATTCACATCAAATTAGGTCTCACACACAAGATAGTTCAAAATACAGGTCCGAAATATCTATCTAATTATTTTAATCGATTCCGTGACAATCATTCATACTCCACTAGAAGGAGCAGTACGGATTTTATTCTGCCAAGATTTAACTCCCTAATGGGCACAAATACATTTTTATATTCTGCAGCACTGGAGTGGAACAAGCTTCCAGTGGCCCTGAAAAACATCGAAGAGGGGGGAAGTTTTAGACGTGCCACAAAGAAATGGCTAGCCAGTGAAGTATAGAATAGCCATAGGAAGGAGAGGGTAGGAAGTGCTTTTTTTGTATGGGGTTGCTATTATGTTTTATTCTGTTTTTCATTATGATGATCTTTGTTTTATTATGATTCTCTATGTTTTATTATGATGCTCTATGTTTTATTATGATGCTCTATGTTTTTATTATGATGCTCTGTTTTAGTATGTTTTATTATGATGCTCTATGTTTTATGATGTCTGTCCATGTCCAAAATCAGGGACCATGATGGAAATAAGTGCTTGCACTTTCTCATGTTTTTATCCCTTGGATGCTGTCTTTTACTCCACAATAAAAATCAATCAATCAATCAAGCGCTGAGAAATGTTCCTTGCTCGTTACACAGTCTCGTTGTGCACTGTCCTCTTCATTCGATATATGAAGCCTTCCGATCATTGATGGCAGCACAGAGTCCCATTCATTACAGCAGAAGCACTCTATTTCTGTCGGCATAGGTTGACATGATCCACATTTGCACCACCAATCCGTGTCGGTTCTGACTCTCCCCATGGCCCCAAGCTGTTCTGCTTCATCCTCGCGTCTCGCCCGGTCAGCTTCCAAAACACGTACTTCTTCCTCTGTGTATTCGGGTTCAAAAAGGTACGCTTCTGGATCTTTATTTGTCCCGAAGTATTCATCATCCTCTGAGGATTCCTCTCTTTCAAAGTCGGACATGATTAGCAGCAGTCAAGTTAGTCTGTCGCTAAGCTACTAGTCACATTGGTAAACACTGGCCGACCGCCTCCCTCGAGGTTAGCAGGTAGCACTGAAATCACTGCGCCCAGAGGAGTGGTTAGGCAAAAAAAAAATCAGAGTATATTTGCTTATAAAACGTAATTGTCTAATTCAATTATTTTGTATTTCTCCACGTGGTAAATACACAGGTCACAACATGTTTACAGGAACGTTTTGGAGTTGTATTTTGAGTGTATTTGGTGACTGTAGGACTCTGTAGGGAACGTCAGGCTATTGCCCCCCCCCCCCACTTCCAGTGATGAAGCTAAGCTACGCTAATGGAGCTACTGTTCCCAAAGCTAAATGCGCACAGAGACAAAA
Organism: Notolepis coatsorum; assembly: GCF_963971535.1. Taxonomy (NCBI): domain Eukaryota; kingdom Metazoa; phylum Chordata; class Actinopteri; order Aulopiformes; family Paralepididae; genus Notolepis; species Notolepis coatsorum. The sequence continues at coordinate 37,340 of NW_028174657.1, forward strand.
AAGGTATGTATCTTCTTGTCTAACTCCAGGGAAGATGTTAAATAAGCTAATTTCCCAAAATGTTGGAGTTTTCCTTTAAGGGACTGTTTCCTATTTACCAGTAGCAACTGTTTTGTTAAGTGAGCCATTAAGGCATTGTCTCCTGTTTAAAAGCAGCAGTCCAGTCTGTGTTGAAACCACTCTGTACCAGTGGCGGCTGGTGAATTCTTCTCCAGGGGGGGGGGCGCTATACCAAACATTTTGCAAACATGTACCAAGGCATGCATTGGCGAATATTTAAGTAGGTAGAGTACAACTATCACCATTGCCAACAATCAATATATGATCACAGTCAGTCAAACACGCACAGCTCTCTCTCTCTCTCTCTCTCTCTCTCTCTCTCTCTCTCTCTCTCTCTCTCTCTCTCTCTCTCTTTCTCTCTCTCTCTCTCTCTCTCTCTCTCTCTCTCTCTCTCTCTCTCTCTCTCTCTCTCTCTCTCTCTCTCTCTCTCTCTCTCTCTCTCTCTCTCTCTCTCTCTCTCTCTCTCTCTCTCTCTCTCTCTCTCTCTCTCTCTCTCTCTCTCTGATCCATCCAATAATAATCACAGATGTATATCTTGTCATTTTAAACAAGTTACCATTATATTGTCCGGGTGATTATGCCCCCCCCGCGGCGAAATTAATTAGTTAGTATCCCCCTCTATCTCTCTCTCTCACACAGACACACACATCCAAGCTATCGTTACAAGACTTACTTACCATCACAAGAGTTGAATGGGGCGAGATATTCAGCTGTCCAGTCCACAACAAGGCTTGTTGTTGTTGTTGTTGTTGTTGTTGAACAAGCCATAATCCACTTCTTTTAAATCCACTCAAAAAGAAACTCCAGTAACGTTTAAACAGTCCATACCATCGTTAGCTGCATCCAGCTACCAGTCACAAGGTAGCAAAATATCCGGACTGCGTTACAAGACTTACTTACCATCACAAGAGTTGAATGGGGCGAGATATTCAGCTGTCCAGTCCACAACAAGGCTTGTTGTTGTTGTTGAAGGCCACTTGACCTTGTTTGCTCTGCCTCCCTACCCATATCCAATCCTCACCCCATCCCATTCCCACTCTCTGACCACTACTGCATCCTTTTCGCTGCTCCCCTTCCCCCACCCCACCACTCCAATAAACGCACCATCTCTTTCCGTAACATAAAATCCATTGACCCTCTCACACTGTCTCAGTCCATATCCTCTGCCTTTCCCCCTGACTCCGCCCCCTCTAACCCCGACGACTATGCCCTCCTCCTCAACTCTACTCTCTCTGACTCCCTCGACTCACTGGCATTCCTGAAAACCATCACTGTCTCATTCACCACCACCTCCCCCTGGTACACTCCGGAACTCCGCTCTATGAAGCAGACCGGCCGTCAATTAGAACACCTCTATAGAAAAACCCACCTCACCATCCACGCCGACCTCCACAAACAGCACGTCTCCTCCTACCGTGATGCACTCCAAGCTGCCAAATCTGCCCACTA
>NW_028174656.1:0-17500 GCF_963971535.1 Notolepis coatsorum
TGTAATAGTGTAATAGTGTGTAATAGTGTAATAGTGTAATAGTGTGTAATAGTGTAATAGTGTAATAGAGTAATAGTGTGTAATAGTGTCTAATAGTGTGCTAGTGTAATAGTGTAATAGTGTGTAATAGTGTAATACTGTGTAATAGTGTAATAGTGTAATAGTGTGTAATAGTGTAATAGTGTAATAGTGTGTAATAGTGTAATCGTGTAATTTTGTGTAATAGTGTGTAATAGTGTAATAGTGTATTAGTGTAATATTGTAATAGTGTGTAATAGTGTAATAGTGTGCTAGTGTAATAGTGTAATGGTGTGTAATAGTGTAATAGTGTGTAATAGCGTAATAGTGTGTAATAGTGTAATGGTGTGTAATAGTGTAATAGTGTAATTTTGTGTAATAGTGTGTAATAGTGTAATAGTGTAATAGTGTAATAATGTGTAATAGTGTAATAGTGTGCTAGTGTAATGGTGTGTAATAGTGTAATAGTGTGTAATAGTGTAATAGTGTGTAATAGTGTAATAGTGTAATAGTGTTTAATAGTGTGTAATAGTGTAATAGTGTGTAATAGTGTAATAGTGTATAATAGTGTAATAGTGTAATAGTGTGCTAGTGTAATAGTGTAATGGTGTGTAATAGTGTGTAATAGTGTAATAGTGTGCTATTGTAATAGTGTAATAGTGTAATAGTGTGCTAGTGTAATAGTGTAATAGTGTGTAATAGTGTGTAATAGTGTAATAGTGTGTAATAGTGTAATAGTGTGTAATAGTGTCTATTACACTATTACACACTATTACACTATTACACACTATTACACAAAATTACACTATTACACACTATTACACTATTACACACTATTACACTATTACACACTATTACACTATTACACTATTACACACTATTACACTATTACACACTATTACACTATTACACACTATCACACTATTACACTATTACACACTATTACACTATTACACACTATTACTACTATTACACTATTACACACTATTTGGGGTACCTTGGGGTATTTTGGGGTATTTTGGGGTATTTTCTGGTATTTTCTGGTACTTTGGGGTATACTTTGGGGTATTCTGGGGTACTTTTGGGTATTTTGGGGTATTTTCTGGTACTTTGGGGTATACTTTGGGGTATTTTGGGGTACTTTGGGGTATTTTGGGGTATTTTCTGGTATTTTCTGGTACTTTGGTGTATACTTTGGGGTATTTTAGGGTATTTTGGGGTATTTTCTGGTATTTTCTGGTACTTTTGGGTATACTTTGGGGTATTTTAGGGTATTTTGGAATATTTTGGGGTATTTTCTGGTATTTTCTGGTACTTTGGGGTATACTTTGGGGTATTTTGGGGTACTTTGGGGTATTTTGGGGTATTTTCTGGTATTTTGGGGTATACTTTGGGGTATTTTGGGGTATTTTGGGGTATTTTCTGGTACATTGGGGGTATTTTGGGGTATACTTTGGGGTATTTTGGGGTATTTTCTGGTATTTTGGGGTATACTTTGGGGTATTTTGGGGTATTTTCTGGTACTTTGGGGTGATTAGTAGGACCCATTTTAAGGGCCTAAAAACACCTGGCTAACATCCGGATCCGGTTTGCTTTTCATTCAATCTCTTGGCCCTCGAACCTCGGATCAAATGACGTTCAAGCCTCCATGGTTACGAGGGTCAGTCAGTGTGAGGGAGTCGAGGTGCTCCGACAAACTTTGAGAGAGATGAGACATCGTCGCTACAATAATGTGTAGCAACTAGCGATGTGTTTGAAAGAGTCCTCACTGCTTGAATCCAGCCTCTTGGCAGAGATCATCATTCATTTACATTTTAAAAAGCGTTACAGTAGAAGCCCTTAGAAGTCCAGCTTTTACTGCTACTCTACCACTACTCCACCACTCCATTTTGTGACTTCTATTGTTCTGGATTTCACACCTCCACTGCCTGCCACAGGCTGGAAAGATTTTCATCTTACATTTTTATTCGTCCCAAATGTCCCAGCCCCATCCAATTTCTTAGCTTTTTTCACTGTTTATTTATCATGCATTGCAACACTAATATATGGTACAGTAGCCCAAGTCAGACTGCCCATATAAAAATTATCTTGGGGGTCTGAGGGCAGTAGCACTTAAGTTAAGTACCCTCGCTTTGTTTACGGCAGAACATTTCCTTAAGCACTTAAGTTAAGTACCCTCACTTTGTTTACTGCAGAAAATTAACGTTAGGTTATGACTATAACCAAGTTCTGTTAGTATAGCGACGCTCAGCATCGCTCTCTGCACTATCTCGCATATGTGCATGCGCACTGAATAAAGACCACAAATGTACCTTTAATCCCAATATTCGTCTGACCACACCCCTATCAGCTTACCCATATAAGCAGGGGTGGGGCCACCCACTCGCCTCCTTCCCAAGCTTTCGCCACAAGGCGAGGTCAAAGGCTGCAGCGGCGTCGGATGCCGAGCGTCGCTATACTAACAGAACTTGGTTATAGTCATAACCTAACGTTCTGTTTCGTATTCGCTCTCGCACGGCATCGCTCTCTGCACAAGGGAGGCCGAGCGAGAGCCACCGGCCGACAAATACACCCCGCTGACAGCCCCCCACAACCATCAGAACAGGGAGGGCCGAGCCCCCCCGACCCACCCTAATGGAGGGCACCCCCCCTATTAGGGGCTTCACGGGAGGGCGACGGACCCGACCGTGCGAAGAGGCACTCAAGCAACTCAACGCACAGGGTGAGCAGACCGTGGCTTGACACCACGACTACACACACGCACAACCCGCATGCCACCCGGGAACGAACGGAGGAACAACCTCGTTACTGCCCCCAGAATCACGGGGTCAAGGGCAAACCCAACCCCGTGGCAAGGCCGTAGCAGCGGAGCGCGAAGGAAGACTCAGACCCACCAAAAGGACTGGACTCCCTGGAATGGGGGCCCGGAGAAGTCCATGATGCCAGCATCAAGACCCCACCAGGTGGGCACGTAGTGCCCCGCCCCCCACATCGCCAGCGTATTCGGACAAAGGCCCCTCAGCCGAGCGGGCCCCGTCCCCCCAATAGTACACCGCCTGGCACACTGACCCTGCAACAGGCAGTCAGCATGGCCGTAAGCACACAAAAAAGGTTAACCAACGGAAGCAGGCAGCGCACCGGGGACAAACCAGGCAACAGGCTATTAACCCTAGCCTGGAGACTGCGGACGAGACAGGCGCCAGAGGGGACAGCTGAACACAGCCGCCCCGGCGGAAGGAGCGTAAGCTGGCGGTGTTGCATCACCAAGCCTCCATTTAAAAACCCCCACCCAGAGGGGTCGAGGCAGAGAAGGCTGACACGATTGGCAGACGTCATGAACGTGCAGGGGCACCCTCAAACGGTGAACCCGGGAGTTGACACTGCACCAACACACCAGGGAATCAACCACCTTGGTGTTACCCAATGCGGTGGTTGTTCCTATAACCCCTCAAGAAAAAACTCCAAAACACACCTGCGGGTATACACCGGCTATACCGCAGTACAAGTGTTTCAGTTTCCAAAAAAGGGTTAACCCAGGCCTACAGGTCGACGAAACATTACTTCGGACCGGGCCTGGCGGTACGGGAAGCACAGGGTCACCAGAGGAGGTCAAAAACCACCCCCACAGGCCCCTCTTCGCCATGCGTGAGAGAGGAGCGAAAAAGAATGGAGAACCAGCCCCTAAGCACACCGTACTTGGTATTCCCAGGCGGTCTCCCAACCAAGTACTAACCAGGACCAACCTGTGTAGCGGCCGAGATCCGACGAGATCGAGCGTGTACAGAATGGCATGGCCGTAAGCCATTACGACAGTGCTGAGTAAAAACGTACCCAACCAGGGTCTCCATAGCGCTTAACCCTGTGACACCCGGACCGACCTGGCATTTTTCCCCCTGAAAAAAGCCCAAGTCCCTCAGGGTACCAGAACAGCAGATCTGCATCCCCGGCGGACAACGGGTTCAACTTATCCGGACCAGCGTGACCAGAACCAGTCCCGTGCCCTAACCACGCCGACATGCCTACTCCAGGAGAAAGGGCAGATATGCGTGTCGATCTTAACATGAAAAGAAGGCGCCACCCAGACGTTCGGGCGAACCGCGCCTGGTGGCCCACCCCAAGGGCGTGAGACCCCTCTACATATGTTCAGATCCATTCCGTCATCATCCCCCAGACATGAACGAGAATCCGTCGAAAACCAACCCAGGTCGTGGGATTTGGTCGTCGGAAGAGGAAAAACCCCCATCTCAGTTGCTTTATAAAAACGCCGTTTTAACCACAAGCAACCAAGGCGTGCCAGTCAGTCGCCTGTTTACAGCGAGCTAGCACTATACGTGCGTCGGGACACACCCCCATCAATGAACAGGCTATTTAGACCTGTCATTGAATCCCCAAGGCGCCCAGGGGAACGACAAGAGGGGTGTGACACTTCCTAACTCCAACACTTTTTGAATAGAAAAGAAGGAAGCATCAACAGTATGTATCCCAGTCTACACAGCCGGGGGTAAACATTTTTCACATTTTTACATCCCACCACCCTCCCATAGGAAGGAGACGGGGATCCCCAGAGAGACTTCCCACGCGAGCTGTACAGATTGAAAAGAATATATTGCACCTCGAGCCATGTAAAAAATTGGTTTTAGGGCTCTCCGGGGAAGAGGCACTGAACCCATACACACTCAATAATCGAATTGAATCGAATACATATACAATAGAATAGGACACCTTCTAGAGGGTCCACTCACTTTGACAATCTGAGGAGGAAGGCTCTGTACTCTGATGGAGGCTCCCTCACATGGAAGAAGGAGTCCGAACTCACAGAAGGCCCGAAATAGGCGCTTGGTGAGGAGGAGCCCTGACCACCCCCCTGAAACAGATCCATCACATGGACCTGAACAGCACACGGAAGTCCTACCAACAGAGACGCGCACGGTGACGTACTCTATGGCGGGGGAATTCCTGCGGTGCACACGCCCAATATACCAGGCCGTGGGACCAGGAAACTCCCCCCCCCCCCCCCGTAACGTGCCGAACCGCCACGTGACGGGAACCTTGAAGGACAGGGGGTGTACCCCTGACCGACAGAAACAAGGAGGAGAGGAAAGGTTACCAGTTCACCCCTTTACGACCCCACACCCATGATACGATGTAATGACAAAAAGAGAATATGACACAGTCATAGTCAGCTCTATGAAGCGTTTGACAGCACCACACAGCGCATGAGCTAACCTGCTATCTGATTTTTACTTTAGGAAAAAACACAGAATAGAGAGGGCTCTAAGAGCCCCGGTCCAACATACACATGTGCTTGTGTGGCCAGTCCAACCCAGTTGTAGGTCACATGACACACACAACCCATCATCACCTACAAAAAATGGCAAAAACACTCTACAGAGGAACGCCGTTTTTCATAATGAGAGAATACATAATTCTCGATTAGTATCGGCCACAGGCCTTGCTAAGCACACACGACAGCGACCAAACAATCTTTTCTTTTAGGAAAATAAAGTTTCTCCAGCAGTTTTAGCACAACCTCAGCAATCAAGCTAAGGGTTACATCGCATCCCTACCACACAAAAGACACAATGTAGTGCAACATGTCTGATAGGAGGATGAAAAAGTCCCCAGGGAACCGGGGGGAAACACAATCCTCTTATTTTACCCTTAATACGGCCAGTTAAAACAGGAAAACCTGTTAATATGTGAACACTGTTCATTGTCATCACAGGCTGAGAAAAGAACATTCTTTCACTCACTTGTCACTAAGCATAGCTTCATAGGTTAGTTACCTTAGTTGTGAGTACACGGTACATATAAACACACATGATGTTTCTCACACAACAACCAGATCATTTTCTGTAATAACCTGATTTGCACGGAGAAGCTAACTGCCAGTGACAAAGACAGTTCACACATAACTCGCGTCGTATCCTAAATGCACTGCAGCAACACACGTTTTGGGAAAACATCGTTATTCACAAAACATTTAGAAAGGTAAAACCAGAAGAGGTGTTATAAGGTCTGGTCAAACCTTGTCCTACCCGGAACAAGACACCGTAGGAACACAGCCGCTCCTGTGTTGTTCGAACTGGGCAGCGTCGCCGCTCCAACCCGCACTACAGTCCTCTTTGTTGACGCAACCTTGCCGTCCTGGCTCAGGGCAGGGTCGACGAACATCTCCTGTCAAAGACGACGTCGTAGTCCAGAGTGTTTAAAAACATGTTATAATCAAAGCACGTTCAACAGAGTAGCATTAAGCTAACGGCCGCTCCAACCGTTCGGGCGCTACTGCCCCTGCTCGCGAGACGCCGAGCTAACGGCGCACGCGACCAGAAGCGAGCTTGCGGCGGCGCGCGAGGAGCTGAAGCTACCCCGCGCCAGGCCTTGGCCTATAGCAGCAAGCTAACGTTACCTAGTGATCACGACATGCTAGCGCCGCAGCTAACAGCTGACTGGCTAACAGTAGGCCCAACCTAAATAGGCCATGCAGCGATCCCAGCAGGCTAACGCAGCAGCTAACAGCTGACTGGCTAACCGTAAGCTAAGTAGCTATCACCTGAACTTGTATACAATGACATAACACTCACCCAGACAGGCCGCTGTTCTGAACCTCTCCTCACTTTTTAAGAGAAAAGAGAAACAAGATGTCAACACTGCTTTACAACGGTGATTTTACCAACACCCGACGGAATCAGCACAATACCAAACTGGCCTGTGTAGCTGACTTGAACATGGATCTGCCGCTATCGCACATCCATGCACATATCTCCTCGTGAAGGAATACTCTCATTTGGATATGAAAGAAGGGGCTTAACACGGGACAGAGAGATATCCACTGGTCCAGAACACACAGGGATCACCAGTGTTAATGGTCGCGGCCCACTAGTTAAACTAAAATGGCTTCAGACCAAGGTCTTCTGTCGTCTAGGAGACTGAACAAAGGACCCTAGCCTGGGGCCGGTTTTCATAAACATTGTCAAGTAGCCCCCATAGCACTAACAGACAAGTGAAGCCTGCCAGCAAACATAACTCACCAGAACCAGGAACCCACCGCGTCTCACAACCGCGGCGCGTCCTACAGCCCAGCTGTGCCATTACCGCAACCAGCACACAGCAAGGACTGCAGTTGGAAAAGCATGTAGCGGCACGAACTCCCAATACGAAAACCGGTGGAGGATTTTTAGAATGATCATCATCTTCCAGACACTCCAGTACGAAGACAATATCGCCGTATTTTCTCGAAAATAGTGAGAGAGAAAATAAAGATATGATGTCAACGTATCCTTGTTTCCCAAAGCTGCTCCCAATCCTTTCTTCCAGCATGGTGTCAAGTGTGGGGATCTACCGAGGCACTTCTTCCTTGTGGTGAAAGCGAGAAGGAGGCGAGTGGGTGGCCCCACCCCTGCTTATATGTGTAAGCTGATAGGGGTGTGGTCAGACGAATATTGGGATTAAAGGTACATTTGTGGTCTTTATTCAGTGCGCGTGCACATAGTGCAGAGAGCGATGCCGAGCGAGAGCGAATACGAAACAGAACACCTAGTGCTAGTTCTAAACTCACATCGAAGTGACATTGGAGTGGCAGAAGGGACCCGATTCTGAAAAGATTCATCTGTATATGTTTCCCATACAATCACATCACAGCATGAATTGTACTCAACCTGCATCATTTATGGATTGGCCTGACACTTGAGGTGAGAAATACAACATCTCAGTTTCAATGGGGATTCCCTGAGGGGAGGCTGGGGGCTCCCTGGCCCAAAGAAAATATATAAAAGATGTTTTATTTTTATTTTTTATTATTATTATATTTTTTTCTTATTTTGGAGATCGATGTCATACTGTGACACTGAAATGAAAAAATATTTCATCAATAAAAATATTTCATCAACTAAAATATACACACCCTGCGCCTCTCCCTGCCGTCTGCAAGTGGCTAATCTTGAGTTTCCGACCCCCCAGTAAGCTAACCATGGATAAATCCAAAAAAAGGAAAGTCTGAGGAAAATAGAGGGTTTAATTCAGCGTGGACAGATAATTTCTTTTTGTGATTTCTGGAAACCTAGCCCTATTTCTTACCAATGACGTCCAACGACGAGTCCTTTCTCAGCATAATCCAATGCTCTTCCTCATACTAGAGCTGGCCAGTTAGCCACACACCAATGCAACGTCAATGGGGTCGAGCTCCCGTGTTTACAAGCTGACTCAGACTTTGCATTATTAGTTTGTGGCACAGGTTCCATTGATCCAGTCGGAGCGGTCCCAAGACACACATGGGCGGCTGATTGGCGCAGTGGGCAAGGCGCTCGCCACTAACGCAGGAGACGCGTTACTCCTCGCCATGGCAGATTTTTTTACATTTAATGAACACCTGTATGTGCAATTTCCTGCAATATAGAGCCTTCAATCTTGACCAAAATAAAGCTGCTCTTTTCACTATAAAACTTTATATTGCAGTATGATAGCTATAATAATAATAACCTCACTGCGAGGGCTCTTTTAGCTAACGCTAGCTAGGCACGTATGATAGCCAATTACTATTATAATAATAATAATAATAATAACTTTCCCATCCTCCCAAAGCCCCTCCGGCCCCGTTCTCATCCGCAGCACCAACAACAACAACAACAACAACTAATTGACGCTATCAATAGCCCCAGTGAGCACGGCGGCTGAATGAATGAATGAATGAAAACTTTATTTAACAGATTGCAGAATGGGTACAATACAGTACGGCTCAATACACACAATTGTTAAGGGGATGCAGACCAGAGAAAGACGTTTGTCTTGTTTACATCAGGGTCCATACTTTCGTGACTGTGCTCAGCACCGAGTGAATCCACAGTCACTTGCTCCTCAATGGGAAACCAACCTAGATTTACCATGAAGGACTGGTTCTGGCCGAACCGTTCGTTATACAAGTATCACAGAGACATTACAAACGGTGCTCACAGTTGCACGAGGGGTTCGCACAGAGATACGGGATGGTTTGAAAGCTCGGCGTTGCTAATAAATATTTTTAATATTTTTTTATAAACTGCTCAAAGCGGCATTATTTCCGCCGTTGGGTGATCACAGCGCCTGCGCACCATCCCGTATCTCTGGATTCACTCGGTGCAGCGCCGAGGCTCACCATACGAGAAATATTCAGTTTCAATCTGTTTGCGCATTTAGTATACAGTCACAGTGTTCGACTTACGTGATGATTTGCTCCATTTTGATGTAAACGCCGAAGAAATTAATAATCCTCACAATGTTATCCAATATCCAGCCTGAATTTTTCAAGGGCTTTCGAAAAAGCCGCCTCCCCCAACATGTCGTATACGTCATGCCGACGAACCGTGGCCCGTGGGCACTGGATCAAACCATTAAAGTGGGGGGTCACACAATCTTTGGAAACTTAAAAACTTGCTATTAAGTGTCATTGCGTATTATTAATTTGATTGAAATTACGTAGTTATGGTTAGATAATATTTACATATTGGGGGGGGGGATATATCAATGATCAAAAAGTGAGGGAGCAAAGAGACAAGTTTGCTCCACCAAGTTCAATACTGGTAGAGCACCCGCTTCGCCTGCTCTTATACGTAGGCGTCTATGCTCCTCGCCACTGAGAGTTCGAGCTGCTGCGGTGAAAAGATGCGACAGGCTGCCTCCTTGTGTACCGGAGGGGACACGTGATGCAAGGCTTCTGTCCTCACTGCAGCCGACCAGTGGGAGGGAGCAACGTTCAAGACAGGGGAGGGAAGAATTGGATAAATACGAAATTGGGATGGGAGAAAAATAGGAAAATGGGGAGAAAAAGTGGATACAAAAAAAAAAAAAAAAAAAAAAAACAAAGAAGTCTCTCTAGTAGTGAGCCGCTGATCTGGACTACAGTGCTGAACTAGAACACACTACATCAAGACGCCACTAGTGCTTCCCTAAGTCGCAGTCAGTCTAGCCTCTGTCTTCCAGGTAGTCTAGTCTGTTAAAAGCCTCAGCAGGTGCTTGATTGAGTTTAGCTCATTAACAAAGCGCTGAGCAGGTAGAAGACACCTCTAACAAACACAGCTCTAATTAACTGCTCTAATGACCCATAGCACGCTGCTCACGTAGTGTGTGTGCGTGTGTGTGTGTGTGTGTGTGTGTATGTGTGTGTGTGTGTGTGTGTGCGTGTGTGCGTGTGTGTGTGTGTGTCTATGTATGTGTTTGTACAAGCGCAGTCAGTGTGTAGGAGCTTATTTGGGGGGCGCGGTTGTCACCGCTGTGCCTAGTCTACTGTAAGTGATCCTTCTGTTTGTTTATCTAACACTTGCCCCCTCCTCCCCCGTCCCCCTCTCCACTGTGTAACGAGTGTGATTCAGAGTGATTAGAGCTTGTCGTCATTAACGGGTCGCTCTCTGAGATCCTCCAGGAGCGAGCAGACGAGGACCGGGAAGGAGGAGGAGAGGAGACGAGGGGAATGGAGGTAAGTCGTGGGGATTAAAGGAGATTTAATCACCGGCTAGTCGGCTACACAATGCCTGCAGTGTTTTCCTGTTTATAAGACTCAGGTGCAGCGCCTAAGAGTTTTTTGCGCAACGCCCATGTGCCGATTGAATGGGAAATATGGGAGAGGGGGGGTTAATATGCAACGGCCATGTGTCGATTGAATCGGGGGGGAAACCCTTGCGAGCACGGGGAGAACATGCAAGCGGGAATCGAACCCTGGACCTTCTTGCTGTGAGGCGACAGTGTTATCCACTACACCACCGTGCCGTGGGGAGGGGGGTTAATATGCAACGCCCATGTGTCGATTGAATGGGAAATATGGGAGAGGGGGGGTTAATATGCAACGCCCATGTCGATTGAATGGGAAATATAATAATAATGCAGGACCTGTTCAGAGGTCTTTAATTGGCATGCAATTATCCTCAATGTTTAGCGGTTAGCACACACGGTTAGCACACACACACACCAGAACACACATGCATGCATTGTCTTTGTAGGATCGCCGATGCGATTAGTCTCTACGCTTAACCCATCCCGTCGTCCTTCCCCCCATGGGCAGCCGGGAGCAGACAGGCGTCAACGTGAGCCGCGCCCCGGGGACCAATCCAAGTGCTCCTGTCTTCGTCTTCCTCAAGGACGCCACAGCGTTAGCGATCTGTTCTTCTGCATGTTTTTCCATTGGGTTTATATTATCGGGGGGGAAACCCTAGCGAGCACACGGGGGAGAACATGCAAACTCCACACAGAAAGGCCTGGGAGTTACCCCACCTGGGTAACTGGCAACGCGGAAACCTGGTCCCCAAGCGGGAATCGAACCCTGGACCTTCTTGCTGTGAGGCGACGGTGTTAACCATTACACCACCGTGCCGTGGGGAGGGGGGTTAATATGCAACGCCCATGTGTCGATTGAACGGGACATATGCAGTTTTTTCAGCAGTTCATTCCAGCGAGCTTCAGGCAGGAATAAACAGTTCATCGCAGCTCATCACTGCCATGGCTCTGCACCGTGGCACTTTATGGCACCTATCTCTTTTAATCAGTGAATCATATTACGACGAGCTAGTCAAGATGAGAAGCTCGTTCAGCCACAGACTCATACCCCCCCGACACTCAACTAACCGCCTCGGACAGTCCTTCATACCAGCCATCAGGCTCCACAACAGTGGGCAGCGACTAGCGGCTCCCAGGCTCCACAACAGTGGGCAGCGACTAGCGGCCTCCAGGCTCCACAACAGTGGGCAGCGACTAGCGGCCCCCAGGCTCCACAACAGTGGGCAGCGACTAGCGGCCTCCAGGCTCCACAACAGTGGGCAGCGACTAGCGGCCTCCAGGCTCCACAACAGTGGGCAGCGACTAGCGGCCCCCAGGCTCCACAACAGTGGGCAGCGACTAGCAGCCTCCAGGCTCCACAACAGTGGGCAGCGACTAGCGGCTCCCAGGCTCCACAACAGTGGGCAGCGACTAGCGGCCCCCAGGCTCCACAACAGTGGGCAGAGACTAGCGGCCCCCAGGCTCCACAACAGTGGGCAGCGACTAGCAGCCTCCAGGCTCCACAACAGTGGGCAGCGACTAGCAGCCTCCAGGCTCCACAACAGTGGGCAGCGACTAGCGGCCCCCAGGCTCCACAACAGTGGGCAGCGACTAGCGGCCCCCAGGCTCCACAACAGGGGGCAGCGACTAGCGGCCCCCAGGCTCCACAACAGTGGGCAGCGACTAGCGGCCTCCAGGCTCCACAACAGGGGGCAGCGACTAGCGGCCTCCAGGCTCCACAACAGGGGGCAGAGACTAGCGGCCCCCAGGCTCCACAACAGTGGGCAGCGACTAGCGGCCCCCAGGCTCCACAACAGTGGGCAGCGACTAGCGGCCCCCAGGCTCCACAACAGGGGGCAGCGACTAGCGGCTCCCAGGCTCCACAACAGGGGGCAGCGACTAGCAGCCTCCAGGCTCCACAACAGGGGGCAGAGACTAGCGGCCCCCAGGCTCCACAACAGGGGGCAGCGACTAGCAGCCCCCAGGCTCCACAACAGTGGGCAGCGACTAGCAGCCCCCAGGCTCCACAACAGGGGGCAGCGACTAGCAGCCCCCAGGCTCCACAACAGTGGGCAGCGACTAGCAGCCCCCAGGCTCCACAACAGGGGGCAGCGACTAGCGGCCTCCAGGCTCCACAACAGTGGGCAGCGACTAGCAGCCCCCAGGCTCCACAACAGTGGGCAGCGACTAGCAGCCTCCAGGCTCCACAACAGTGGGCAGCGACTAGCGGCCTCCAGGCTCCACAACAGTGGGCAGCGACTAGCGGCCTCCAGGCTCCACAACAGGGGGCAGCGACTAGCAGCCTCCAGGCTCCACAACAGTGGGCAGCGACTAGCGGCCTCCAGGCTCCACAACAGGGGGCAGCGACTAGCGGCCCCCAGGCTCCACAACAATGGGCAGCGACTAGCAGCCTCCAGGCTCCACAACAATGGGCAGCGACTAGCAGCCTCCAGGCTCCACAACAGGGGGAAGCGACTGTTGCCAGATATTGACCTGGGACTAATAGGAACCCAAGGAGGACAATAACACTACCTTAGGCATACTGCACCTTATGTGGATACTGTGATACTGTGAATAATGTATATTTCAGTGGATACTGTGAATAATGTATATTTCAGTGGATACTGTGATACTGTGAATAATGTATATTTCAGTGGATACTGTGATACTGTGAATAATGTATATTTCAGTAGATAGTAAATTATAACACTACCTTATGCATACTGCACCTTATGTGACACTGTGAATACTGTGAATATATTTTTCAGCTAGTTAGATAGTAAATTATATTTGTTTACACTGCTTGTGTTGTTCTTACTACCTGTACCCCCCCCCCCCTTCCCCCATGCTGCTATGATGCCTGAATTTCCCCAAGGGGATCAATAAAGGAATATCTTATCTTATCTTATATTAGTCTTATTGAATTAAATCAGTTTTGACTGAATTAGACTAGGTTTTTATTGAAATGGATTCGTTTTCTATTGAATCAATTTGTTGTTTTTCGTTTTTACTGGATTTGTATTGAATCAGTTTGTATGTCTGTCATGAGGATCAGTATTTATTCTAGTATTTATTCTAGTTGATCGAGTATCAAATGGCTATATAACCTGAGTGCTGTATCCTGTGCTTCCATGTCAATGGAAAAATTACAATAAACATAACTTTGACTTCGTCTGCCCACTAGTCACTGTACGGAGTCACAACACTGTGATTGTTGTATTATAATTTAGAGCTGTTTTATCGCAATTTCCGCTGCTACTTTACACACACTCCACCCGTACTGTGATTATTATACTTTGATTTAGAGCTGTTTTAATCGTTGTTTCTATTTTACCTAGGGATGCTCGATATTGGCTTTTTTACCGATACCGATATTCCGATATTGTCCAACTCCAATTTCCGATACCGATACCGATACCGATATCAACCGATACCGATATATGCAGGGTTTCCCCCCCAAAAAACGGAATAATTTCAGGTAACTAATAATTTCACTGGATGCATTCAAAAGGCTTTCTAAATGTAAGCATTATCTGTGCAAAATATGATCATTAAAAAAGTAAAAATGAACATTTTAAACCAACATGCATACTTTTGACAATAAATAAAATAAGAATTGGTTCTTACTTGCTTGCCTGGGTAAATAAAGGTTAAATAAATGTTAAAAAAAAAAAAAAAAAAAAAAAATTGTTATTGTTTTTTTTTTTTTTTTTTACCGATACCGATATTTTCCGATATCACATTTTACTGCCGATATCGGCCGATAATATCGGTCGGCCGATAATATCGGACATCCCTAATTTTACCCTAATTCATTCACGTTGCTGCTGCAAGGCTGACACAAGACATGTGTTCAACGTGAGTGAACACCCCCGTGCCGCCTGATGGGTGTTCACCTCCGTTCGCGTTTTCGGTTGTTCTTTGTCGGCATCCAGCCGCCCGTCTGCGCATCCGATGTCCGCTTTGCGTTGTATCTGAACGCACCTTAAGGCTGTCATTTTTTTCAATTTGATTATTGCATATTTTGTAGCCAATTAAAATGTCAATGAAGAGGAACAACCTTGAAGTCCAAACAGCAAGTGTGAAGAAAGTACATAACAACTCACCTGGGTAAATAACACACGTCCACCGGCGACACAGCAAATACACCCTGTCTCTTTCTCTCATATCCTCTCCTCTCCTCTCCTCTCCTCTCCTCTCCTCTCCTCTCCTCTCCTCTCCTCTCCTCTCCTCTCCTCTCCTCTCCTCTCCTCTCCTCTCCCCTCCTCTCCCCTCCTCTCCTCTCCTCTCCCCTCCTCACATCTCCTGTCCTCTCCTCTCCTCTCCCCCCTCCTCTCCTCTCCTCTCATCTCCTCTCCTCTCCTCTCCCCTCCCCTCCTCTCCTCTCCTTTCCTTTCCTTTCCTTTCCTTTCCTTTCCTTTCCTTTCCTTTCCTTTCCTTTCCTCTCCTCTCCTCTCCTCTCCTCTCCTCTCCTCCTCTCCTCTCCTCTCCTCTCCTCTCCTCTCCTCTCCTCTCCTCTCCTCTCCTCTCCTCTCCTCTCCTCTCCTCTCCTCTCCTCTCCCTCCTCTCCTCTCCTCTCCCCTCCTCTCCCCTCCTCTCCTCTCCCCTCCTCTCCCCTCATCTCCTCTCCCCTCCCCTCCTCTCCTCTCCTCTCCTCTCCTCTCCTCTCCTCTCCTCTCCTCTGCTCTCTCCTATCATCTCCCCTCCTCTCCTCTCCTCTCCTCTCCTCTCCTCTCCTCTCCTCTCCTCTCCTCTCCTCTCCTCTCCTCTCCCCTCCTCTCCTCTCCTCTCCTCTCCTCTCCTCTCCTCTCCTCTCCTCTCCTCTCCCCTCCTCTCCTCTCCTCTCCTCTCCCCTCATCTCCTCCCCCCTGATCTCCTCTCCACTCCCCTCCTCCCCACCACCATCACCTCATCCTCTGTTCTCCCCTCCCCTCCACCATCACCTCATCCTCTGTTCTCTCCTCCCCTCCACCATCACCTCATCTCCTCTGCTTTCCTCCCCTCCTCCATCACCTCATCCTCTGTTCTCTCCTCCCCTCCACCATCACCTCATCATCTGTTCTCTCCTCCCCACCACCATCACCTCATCCTCTGTTCTCTCCTCCCCTCCACCATCACCTCATCTTCTGTTTTCTCCTCCCCTCCTCCATCACCTCATCCTCTGTTCTCTCCTCCCCTCCTCCATCACAGCATCCTCTGTTCTCACCCTCCCCTCAATCCATCACATCTTCCTCTGTTCTCTCATCCCCTCCTCCATCACCTCATCCTCTGTTCTCTCCTCCCCTCCTCCATCACCTCATCCTCTGTTCTCTCCTCCCCTCCTCCATCACCTCCTCCTCTGTTCTCTCATCCCCTCCTCCATCACCTCATCCTCTGTTCTCACCCTCCCCTCCTCCATCACCTCATCCTCTGTTCTCTCCTCCCCTCCTCCATCACCTCCTCCTCTGTTCTCTCTTCCCATCCTCCATCACATCATCCTCTGTTATTTCATCCCCTCCTTCATCACCTCATCATATGTTCTCTACTCCCCTCCTCCATCACCTCATCCTCTGTTCTCTCCTCCCCTCCTCCATCACCTCATCCTCTGTTCTCTCCGCCCCTACTCCATCACCTCCTCCTCTGCTCTCCTCCCCTCCTCCATCACCTCCTCCTCTGCTCTCCTCCCCTCCTCCATCACCTCCTCCTCTGTTCTCTCCTCCCCTCCTCCATCACATCATCCTATGTTCTCTCCTCACCTCCTCCATCACCTCCTCCACCATCACCTCCTCCTCTGCTCTCCTCCCCTCCTCCATCACCACCTCCTCTGCTCTCCTCCCCTCCTCCATCACCTCCTCCTCTGCTCTCCTCCCCTCCTCCATCAGCTCATCCTCTGTTCTCTCCTCCCCTCCTCCATCACATCATCCTCTGTTCTCTCCTCCCCTCCTCCATCACCTCCTCCTCTGTTCTCTCCTCCCCTCCTTCATCACCTCCTCCTCTGTTCTCTCCTCCCCTCCTCCATCACCTCATCATCTGCTCTTCTCCCATCATCCATACCCTCATCCTCTGTTCTCCTCCCCTCCTCCATCACCTCATCCTCTGTTCTCTTCTCCCATCCTCCATCACTTCATCCTCTGTTCTCCTCCCCTCCTCCATCATGTCATCCTCTGTTCTCTCCTCCCCTCCTCCATCACCTCATCATCTGCTCTTCTCCCATCCTCCATACCCTCATCCTCTGTTTTCCTCCCCTCCTCCATCACATCATCCTCTGTTCTCTCCTCCCCTCCTCCATCACCTCCTCCTCTGTTCTCTCCTCCCCTCCTTCATCACCTCCTCCTCTGTTCTCTCCTCCCCTCATCCATCACCTCATCATCTGCTCTTCTCCCATCATCCATACCCTCATCCTCTGTTTTCCTCCCCTCCTCCATCACCTCATCCTCTGTTCTCTTCTCCCCTCCTCCATCACCTCCTCCTCTGTTCTCTCCTCCCCTCCACCATCACCTCATCCTCTGTTCTCTCCTCCCCTTCTCCATCACCTCATCCTCTGTTCTCTCCTCCCCTCCTTCATCACCTCATCCTCTGTTCTCTCCTCCCCTCCTACATCACCTCATCCTCTGTTCTCACCCTCCCATCCTTCATCACCTCATCCTCTGTTCTCTCCTCCCCTCCTCCATCACCTCGTCCTCTGTTCTCTCCTCCCCTCCTCCATCACCTCCTCCCCTGCTCTCCTCCCCTCCTCCATCACCTCCTCATATGCTCTCCTCCCCTCCTCCATCACCTCATCCTCTGCTCTCCTCCCCTCCTCCATCACCTCGTCCTCTGTTCTCTCCTCCCCTCCTCCATCACCGCATCCTCTGTTCTCCTCCCCTCCTTCATCACCTCATCCTCTGTTCTCTCCTCCCCTCCTTCATCACCTCATCCTCTGATCTCCTCCCCTCCTCCATCACCTCCTCATATGCTCTCCTCCCCTCCTCCATCACCTCATCCTCTGCTCTCCTCCCCTCCT
>NW_028174655.1:0-17701 GCF_963971535.1 Notolepis coatsorum
CTTTATCTCTCTATCTCCCTATCTCTCACCCCCTTTCTCTCTCCCTCACCCCCTCTCTCTCTCTCCCTCTATCTCTCTCACTCTCTCTATACCTCTCTCCCTCTCTCTCTGCCTCTCTCTATCTGCCTCTCCTTCTCTCTTTCTCTCTCCCTCTCTATCTCTCCCTCCATCCCTCTGTCTTTCTCTCTCTCCATATATCTATCTCTCTATCTCTCTTTCTCCCTCCCTCTCTCTCTCTCTCTCCCTCCCTCTCCCTCTCTCTCTCCCCCCCCCCTCTCTCTCTCTCTCTCTCTCTCTCTCTCTCTCTCTCTATCTCTCTCTCTCTCTCTCTCTCTCTCTCTCTCTCTCTCTCTCTCTCTCTCTATCTCTCTCTCTCTCTCTCTCTCTCTCTCCCTCTCTCTCTCTCTCCTTGGCCAGTGTATACAGTCCTGCGTCTGCACAGCGGCAGTGGAGCTCAGCGCCGGTTGTTTCTCTGCTTGAGAATAATGAGAAACATGTCGGTTTGTTTACCTGAGCCAGCGGACGGCACGCAGTGGGGTAGTGTGTACTGTGTAGGGCAGATATAGTAGATAGTGTGTACTGTGTAGGGCAGATATAGTAGATAGTGTGTACTGTGTAGGGCAGATACAGTAGATAGTGTGTACTGCGTAGGGCAGATACAGTAGATAGTGTGTACTGTTTAGGGCAGATATAGTAGATAGTGTGTACTGTGTAGGGCAGATATAGTAGATATAGTGTGTACTGTGTAGGGCAGATATAGTAGATAGTGTGTACTGTGTAGGGCAGATACAGTAGATAGTGTGTACTGTTTAGGGCAGATATAGTAGATAGTGTGTACTGCGTAGGGCAGATACAGTAGATAGTGTGTACTGTGTAGGGCAGATATAGTAGATAGTGTGTACTGTTTAGGGCAGATATAGTAGATAGTGTGTACTGTGTAGGGCAGATATAGTAGATAGTGTGTACTGTGTAGGGCAGATATAGTAGATATAGCGTGTACTGTGTAGGGCAGATATAGTAGATATAGTGTGTACTGTGTAGGGCAGATACAGTAGATAGTGTGTACTGTGTAGGGCAGATATAGTGGATAGTGTGTACTGCGTAGGGCAGATATAGTAGATAGTGTGTACTGTGTAGGGCAGATACAGTAGATAGTGTGTACTGTGTAGGGCAGATATAGTAGATAGTGTGTACTGCGTAGGGCAGATATAGTAGATATAGTGTGTACTGCGTAGGGCAGATACATTAGATAGTGTGTACTGCGTAGGGCAGATACAGTGGATAGTGTGTACTGTGTAGGGCAGATATAGTAGATAGTGTGTACTGTGTAGGGCAGATACAGTAGATAGTGTGTACTGTGTAGGGCAGATATAGTAGATAGTGTGTACTGTGTAGGGCAGATACAGTAGATAGTGTGTACTGTGTAGGGCAGATATAGTAGATAGTGTGTACTGCGTAGGGCAGATATAGTAGATATAGTGTGTACTGTGTAGGGCAGATACATTAGATAGTGTGTACTGCGTAGGGCAGATATAGTAGATAGTGTGTACTGTGTAGGGCAGATATAGTAGATAGTGTGTACTGCGTAGGGCAGATATAGTAGATAGTGTGTACTGTGTAGGGCAGATATAGTAGATAGTGTGTACTGCGTAGGGCAGATATAGTAGAGATATAGTGTGTACTGTGTAGGGCAGATATAGTATAGTGTGTACTGCGTAGGGCAGATATAGTAGATATAGTGTGTACTGTGTAGGGCAGATATAGTAGATATAGTGTGTACTGTGTAGGGCAGATATAGTAGATAGTGTGTACTGCGTAGGGCAGATATAGTAGATATAGTGTGTACTGCGTAGGGCAGATATAGTAGATAGTGTGTACTGCGTAGGGCAGATATAGTAGATAGTGTGTACTGTGTAGGGCAGATATAGTAGATAGTGTGTACTGCGTAGGGCAGATATAGTAGATAGTGTGTACTGCGTAGGGCAGATATAGTAGTATAGTGTGTACTGCGTAGGGCAGATATAGTAGATAGTGTGTACTGCGTAGGGCAGATATAGTAGATAGTGTGTACTGTGTAGGGCAGATATAGTAGATAGTGTGTACTGCGTAGGGCAGATATAGTAGATATAGTGTGTACTGTGTAGGGCAGATATAGTAGATAGTGTGTACTGCGTAGGGCAGATATAGTAGATATAGTGTGTACTGTGTAGGGCAGATATAGTAGATAGTGTGTACTGTGTAGGGCAGATATAGTAGATAGTGTGTACTGTGTAGGGCAGATATAGTAGATATAGTGTGTACTGCGTAGGGCAGATATAGTAGATATAGTGTGTACTGTGTAGGGCAGATATAGTAGATATAGTGTGTACTGCGTAGGGCAGATATAGTAGATAGTGTGTACTGCGTAGGGCAGATATAGTAGATATAGTGTGTACTGCGTAGGGCAGATATAGTAGATATTGTGTACTGTGTAGGGCAGATATAGTAGATAGTGTGTACTGTGTAGGGCAGATATAGTAGATAGTGTGTACTGTGTAGGGCAGATATAGTAGATAGTGTGTACTGTGTAGGGCAGATATAGTAGAATAGTGTGTACTGTGTAGGGCAGATACAGTAGATATAGTGTGTACTGTGTAGGGCAGATAGAGTAGATAGTGTGTACTGCGTAGGGCAGATATAGTAGATAGTGTGTACTGCGTAGGGCAGATATAGTAGATAGTGTGTACTGTGTAGGGCAGATATAGTAGATATAGTGTGTACTGTGTAGGGCAGATATAGTAGATAGTGTGTACTGTGTAGGGCAGATACAGTAGATAGTGTGTACTGCGTAGGGCAGATACAGTAGATAGTGTGTACTGTGTAGGGCAGATATAGTAGATAGTGTGTACTGTGTAGGGCAGATACAGTAGATAGTGTGTACTGTGTAGGGCAGATATAGTAGATAGTGTGTACTGTGTAGGGCAGATACAGTAGATAGTGTGTACTGTGTAGGGCAGATATAGTAGATAGTGTGTACTGCGTAGGGCAGATATAGTAGATATAGTGTGTACTGTGTAGGGCAGATACATTAGATAGTGTGTACTGCGTAGGGCAGATATAGTAGATAGTGTGTACTGTGTAGGGCAGATATAGTAGATAGTGTGTACTGCGTAGGGCAGATATAGTAGATAGTGTGTACTGTGTAGGGCAGATATAGTAGATAGTGTGTACTGCGTAGGGCAGATATAGTAGATATAGTGTGTACTGTGTAGGGCAGATATAGTAGATAGTGTGTACTGCGTAGGGCAGATATAGTAGATATAGTGTGTACTGTGTAGGGCAGATATAGTAGATATAGTGTGTACTGTGTAGGGCAGATACAGTAGATAGTGTGTACTGTGTAGGGCAGATATAGTAGATATAGTGTGTACTGCGTAGGGCAGATATAGTAGATAGTGTGTACTGCGTAGGGCAGATATAGTAGATAGTGTGTACTGTGTAGGGCAGATATAGTAGATAGTGTGTACTGCGTAGGGCAGATATAGTAGATATAGTGTGTACTGTGTAGGGCAGATATAGTAGATAGTGTGTACTGCGTAGGGCAGATATAGTAGATAGTGTGTACTGCGTAGGGCAGATATAGTAGATAGTGTGTACTGTGTAGGGCAGATATAGTAGATAGTGTGTACTGCGTAGGGCAGATATAGTAGATATAGTGTGTACTGTGTAGGGCAGATATAGTAGATAGTGTGTACTGCGTAGGGCAGATATAGTAGATATAGTGTGTACTGTGTAGGGCAGATATAGTAGATAGTGTGTACTGTGTAGGGCAGATATAGTAGATAGTGTGTACTGTGTAGGGCAGATATAGTAGATATAGCGTGTACTGTGTAGGGCAGATATAGTAGATATAGTGTGTACTGTGTAGGGCAGATACAGTAGATAGTGTGTACTGTGTAGGGCAGATATAGTGGATAGTGTGTACTGCGTAGGGCAGATATAGTAGATAGTGTGTACTGTGTAGGGCAGATACAGTAGATAGTGTGTACTGTGTAGGGCAGATATAGTAGATAGTGTGTACTGCGTAGGGCAGATATAGTAGATATAGTGTGTACTGCGTAGGGCAGATACATTAGATAGTGTGTACTGCGTAGGGCAGATACAGTAGATAGTGTGTACTGCGTAGGGCAGATACAGTAGATAGTGTGTACTGCGTAGGGCAGATATAGTAGCTAGTGTGTACTGCGTAGGGCAGATACAGTAGATAGTGTGTACTGTGTAGGGCAGATACAGTAGATAGTGTGTACTGCGTAGGGCAGATACAGTAGATAGTGTGTACTGCGTAGGGCAGATACAGTACATAGTGTGTACTGCGTAGGGCAGATGTAGTAGATAGTGTGTACTGTGTAGGGCAGATATAGTAGATAGTGTGTACTGTGTAGGGCAGATATAGTAGATAGTGTGTACTGCGTAGGGCAGATATAGTAGATCGTGTGTACTGTGTAGGGCAGATATAGTAGATAGTGTGTACTGCGTAGGGCAGATATAGTAGATATAGTGTGTACTGTGTAGGGCAGATATAGTAGATAGTGTGTACTGCGTAGGGCAGATATAGTAGATATAGTGTGTACTGTGTAGGGCAGATATAGTAGATATAGTGTGTACTGTGTAGGGCAGATACAGTAGATAGTGTGTACTGTGTAGGGCAGATATAGTAGATATAGTGTGTACTGCGTAGGGCAGATATAGTAGATAGTGTGTACTGCGTAGGGCAGATATAGTAGATATAGTGTGTACTGTGTAGGGCAGATATAGTAGATAGTGTGTACTGCGTAGGGCAGATATAGTAGATAGTGTGTACTGCGTAGGGCAGATATAGTAGATAGTGTGTACTGTGTAGGGCAGATATAGTAGATAGTGTGTACTGCGTAGGGCAGATATAGTAGATATAGTGTGTACTGTGTAGGGCAGATATAGTAGATAGTGTGTACTGTGTAGGGCAGATATAGTAGATAGTGTGTACTGTGTAGGGCAGATATAGTAGATATAGCGTGTACTGTGTAGGGCAGATATAGTAGATATAGTGTGTACTGTGTAGGGCAGATACAGTAGATAGTGTGTACTGTGTAGGGCAGATATAGTGGATAGTGTGTACTGCGTAGGGCAGATATAGTAGATAGTGTGTACTGTGTAGGGCAGATACAGTAGATAGTGTGTACTGTGTAGGGCAGATATAGTAGATAGTGTGTACTGCGTAGGGCAGATATAGTAGATATAGTGTGTACTGCGTAGGGCAGATACATTAGATAGTGTGTACTGCGTAGGGCAGATACAGTAGATAGTGTGTACTGCGTAGGGCAGATACAGTAGATAGTGTGTACTGCATAGGGCAGATATAGTAGCTAGTGTGTACTGCGTAGGGCAGATACAGTAGATAGTGTGTACTGTGTAGGGCAGATACAGTAGATAGTGTGTACTGCGTAGGGCAGATACAGTAGATAGTGTGTACTGCGTAGGGCAGATACAGTACATAGTGTGTACTGCGTAGGGCAGATATAGTAGATAGTGTGTACTGTGTAGGGCAGATATAGTAGATAGTGTGTACTGTGTAGGGCAGATATAGTAGATAGTGTGTACTGCGTAGGGCAGATAGAGTAGATAGTGTGTACTGCGTAGGGCAGATACAGTAGATAGTGTGTACTGTGTAGGGCAGATACAGTAGATATAGTGTGTACTGTGTAGGGCAGATACAGTAGATAGTGTGTACTGCGTAGGGCAGATACAGTAGATAGTGTGTACTGTGTAGGGCAGATATAGTAGATAGTGTGTACTGTGTAGGGCAGATATAGTAGATAGTGTGTACTGTGTAGGGCAGATATAGTAGATAGTGTGTACTGCGTAGGGCAGATATAGTAGATAGTGTGTACTGTGTAGGGCAGATATAGTAGATAGTGTGTACTGCGTAGGGCAGATAGAGTAGATAGTGTGTACTGCGTAGGGCAGATAGAGTAGATAGTGTGTACTGCGTAGGGCAGATACAGTAGATAGTGTGTACTGTGTAGGGCAGATATAGTAGATAGTGTGTACTGCGTAGGGCAGATAGAGTAGATAGTGTGTACTGCGTAGGGCAGATACAGTAGATAGTGTGTACTGCGTAGGGCAGATATAGTAGATAGTGTGTACTGTGTAGGGCAGATACAGTAGATAGTGTGTACTGCGTAGGGCAGATACAGTAGATAGTGTGTACTGCGTAGGGCAGATACAGTAGATAGTGTGTACTGTGTAGGGCAGATACAGTAGATAGTGTGTACTGTGTAGGGCAGATACAGTAGATATAGTGTGTACTGTGTAGGGCAGATACAGTAGATAGTGTGTACTGCGTAGGGCAGATACAGTAGATAGTGTGTACTGTGTAGGGCAGATATAGTAGATAGTGTGTACTGTGTAGGGCAGATATAGTAGATAGTGTGTACTGTGTAGGGCAGATATAGTAGATAGTGTGTACTGCGTAGGGCACATATAGTAGATAGTGTGTACTGCGTAGGGCACATATAGTAGATAGTGTGTACTGTGTAGGGCAGATATAGTAGATATAGTGTGTACTGCGTAGGGCAGATATAGTAGATAGTGTGTACTGCGTAGGGCAGATATAGTAGATAGTGTGTACTGTGTAGGGCAGATATAGTAGATAGTTGTCAGGATCCTAGGCCCGGTCCTGGCTGGACTGGGCAGGATGGTAACACTGGGCAGTACTCTCCACCTAACTTTGGGCAATGCCCTCTATCTGACATTGGCCCTCGGCCTGACATTGGCGCCCTACCACCCTCTAGTGGTGACAAACAATCGGTGCGCTCCAGTACACTGGACATCCTGACTACGGTGATAACAATAATTAATAGTATAATTAATGTGGTGTCATGGTGTGTACTGTTGTTGTCTTTCCCTTCCCTGGTGTGATGTCATGCACTGTTTTGGGTTGTTAGGAGTTGCTTTTGTGTTTAGTTGTGTTTAGTTGTTCTTTGCTTATTGTCTAGGTGTTGTTGTGATTCTGTGTTGGCCAGGTGTTCTTAATTGTTAAATAGTCGGGGTATTTAGGTGTCTGTCTGTCTCCCCTTCGTTGTGGCGACATTTCTCCAGTTACCCCCTGTTCCTCCACGTCGTGTCGCACCGTTCTCCCTCTAGTAAGTCTTAGTGTTTGTTGTTTTGTATTGTGAAGTTTGTTATTTAGTTTCTGTATTTTCCCTGTATTGCACTGGATTCTACAGTAAACACCCTTCTCCAAGCTTCACTCCTCGCCTCTGCCTCCTCCATTCTTTCCCTTTCTGTATTATTGCATTCTACCTAACCCCATCGTGACAGAATGTCGCCACCAACATTAACGAATGCAGCAGGAAAGGCAAGCGATACCATCACCGTTGTCCTGGCCCTGATGGCCGGTGACATGAAGAGTTACTCACTGGCCAAATGGGGGTTCCTACTCCGGAAGATCGACCAGGTCGCCACTGAGAACCCGACACTGCAGACGGCGATGTGGGAGATGGCTGAACATGTTGCTGTCCTCATGGAGAAACATAAGCCGAAGGCTAGTGTAGCTAGCCTGCCGACTGTTCTCAGGCTTACGGTCAGCCTAGATCCTCCCACAGCCGCTGAGGTTGCTCGGATGTCCATCGCCGGTCGGACGTCCACAGCTAACCTAGCTCCGCCGGTTAGCTTAGTGTCAAGAGCTAACCAGCCACTCCCAGCTAACCTAGCTCCGCCCGTTAGCTTCATGCCAATAGCTAACCAGCCACTCCCAGCTAACCTAGCGCCGCCCGTTAGCTTCGTGCCAATTGCTGACCGGCTGTCCCCCGTTAGCACAGCTCCTCCTGTTAGCTCCGCCACTATAGATGGCCAGACGTCCCCAGTTGGTACAGCTCTACCCGTTAGCTCCGCTCATACACCTAACCAGACGTCCACAGCTAACATAGCTCCGCCGGTTAGCTTAGTGTCAAGAGCTAACCAGCCACTCCCAGCTAACCTAGCTCCGCCCGTTAGCTCCGTTTCAATAGCTAACCGGCCGTTTCAAGCTAGCACAGTCTCCACTGCCAGACTAGGCTCCAGGTTCAGGGTGAGCCTAGTATCTGAGACAGACCAGATGTCTCCAGCTAGCACAGTCTCCACTGCCAGACTAGGCTCCAGGTTCAGGGTGAGCCTAGTACCGGAGACGGACCAGATGTCCCAAGCTAGCCAGGCATCCCCAGCTAACATAGCTCCGCCCGTTAGCCCCGTCCCAATAGCTAACCGGCCGTCCCCAGTTAGCACAGCCCCGCCTGTTAGCCCCGCTACAGTAGCTAACCAGACGCCCACTGCCAACCTAGGCTCCAGGTTCAGGGTGAGCCTGGTAGCGGAGACAGACCAGAGGTCTCCAGCTAGCACAGTCTCCACTGCCAGACTAGGCTCCAGGTTCAGGGTGAGCCTAGTACCTGAGACGGACCAGATGTCCCAAGCTAGCCAGGCATTTTCAGCTAGCACAGTTCCCACAGTGAGTCCAGGGCCCACAGTTAGCCTAGCCCCCGAGGCTAGTATGGCTAGTAAGGCCTCCACAGCTGGTCCAGCTTCCACGCCCAGTCCAGCCTCAGCTCTGGGTCCTGGCTCCTCATCCCCGGATCCTACACCACGCCTCGCCGCCGAGACCGATCCGGTCTCCACGCCCTGGCCGGCCTCTCCACCTGGTCCGGCTGCCGTGCCGGCTCCCGGCTCTTCGACGGATCCTGGCTTCCCGTCTGGTCCAGCTCTGCGCCGTGATCGGCGTCCTGGTCCTGGCCGTAGTCTCCGCCGGGGTCTTCGCCGTGGTCTTCGCCGGGGCCTGCGTGGGATCCTGCTCCGGGGGTCGTCGCCGCCGCACCTCCATTCCGGCTCTCCTGAACCGGTCCCTAGTCCGGCGGCTGGAGGGCCTCTCGTCCGGGATCCGGCTCCAGGGTCCAGCTCCCCTTCCCGGGCTTCTACACCTGTACCCACCCCCCCTCGTCGGGCCTCGCTTCCCAGGTCCAGCCCTCCTCGTCGGGCCTCGGTTCTCAGGTTCTGCCCCCCTCCCCGGGTCTCGGTGCCCATCCCCACCCCCCCTCGTCGGACCTCTGTTCCCAGGTCCAGTCCTCCTCCCCGGGCCTCTGTTCCCATCCCCACCCCCCCTCTCCGGGCATCTGCGCCCGTTTTCTACCCCCCTGGCTGCTATGCCCCTCCTGGGTTTTTCGTTCAGCCTCCTGGTCCCTCGTCTTCGGGTCCTCTCCCTGGGTCCTCTCCGGGGTTCCGGCTTCCTCCCTCACCTGCTTATGGACGTTGTTTTCGGGTGTCTGGAAGCCACCCGTTGAGGGGGGGGTACTGTCAGGATCCTAGGCCCGGTCCTGGCTGAACTGGGCAGGATGGTAACACTGGGCAGTACTCTCCACCTAACTTTGGGCAATGCCCTCTATCTGACATTGGCCCTCGGCCTGACATTGGCGCCCTACCACCCTCTAGTGGTGACAAACAATCGGTGCGCTCCAGTACACTGGACATCCTGACTACGGTGATAACAATAATTAATAGTATGATTAATGTGGTGTCATGGTGTGTACTGTTGTTGTCTTTCCCTTCCCTGGTGTGATGTCATGCACTGTTTTGGGTTGTTAGGAGTTGCTTTTGTGTTTAGTTGTGTTTAGTTGTTCTTTGCTTATTGTCTAGGTGTTGTTGTGATTCTGTGTTGGCCAGGTGTTCTTAATTGTTAATTAGTCGGGGTATTTAGGTGTCTGTCTGTCTCCCCTTCGTTGTGGCGACATTCCTCCAGTTACCCCCTGTTCCTCCACGTCGTGTCGCACCGTTCTCCCTCTAGTAAGTCTTAGTGTTTGTTGTTTTGTATTGTGAAGTTTGTTATTTAGTTTCTGTATTTTCCCTGTATTGCACTGGATTCTACAGTAAACACCCTTCTCCAAGCTTCACTCCTCGCCTCTGCCTCCTCCATTCTTTCCCTTTCTGTATTATTGCATTCTACCTAACCCCATCGTGACAGATAGTGTGTACTGCGTAGGGCAGATATAGTAGATAGTGTGTACTGTGTAGGGCAGATACAGTAGATAGTGTGTACTGCGTAGGGCAGATATAGTAGATATAGTGTGTACTGCGTAGGGCAGATACAGTAGACAGTGTGTAGTGTGTAGGGCAGATACAGTAGATAGTGTGTACTGCGTATGGGACTGAGACCTGATAGTTTGTGGCAGAACTGCGAGGAAAGTCCGTTGAACTACATCCCGCTCTCAGTTTCCTCTTCCTCCCGGTCGACACCTGAGCTGCTCATTAACATATTTTAATGGACGCTGCTTCACGTCGACGGCCGCCTCCGCTGAGTCCATTAAAATATGCTAATGTGCAGCTCGAAGGGCATTATCCCGCTTATACCTTGGCCGACGGTCAAAGAGACAAATGTTTTATAAAAAATAAGGAGCATTTATTCATGTTTACATTATGTTTTGACTTCAACCAGTGTACACCGCCGGTGACACTTAACTAGTTTGTTGTTGTTGTTTTTTTTGTCATCAGCTAGAAAGCTAATGTTATGCTAGCAGCAGGGATTGTGGTCACAGGCGTTGCATACAGTGAATAGATCTAACACAAAGCTTTAGGTAGCTATCCACAGGGCGACAGTGGGTCAGGAGGTAGTCTGGCAATCCGGAGGTTCCCAGTTCGATTCCCGCTCCTCCCGGGCAGCGTGTCGATGTGTCCTTGAGCAAGACACTTAACCCCTAATTGCTACCGATGAGCAGGTTGGCACCTTGCATGGGTGCCTCCGCCGTCGGTGTGTGAATGTGTGAATGAATGGGTCAAATGTGAGTAACAAATTGTAAAGCGCTTTGGATAAAAGCGCTATAATAAAAAAGCAGCCATTTTCTATTTACCATATCCAGCCCCCCCCCCCCCGATGTCTAACATACTGTACACACCCATGCAAAACATTGTTAAAAGGCACTGGCCACTTCTTACGAACAGATCCCACCCTGTAAAAAAGCATTTTCAGAGATTCAGAGGGAGGAATATCAAGGATGTGCTGATCCATGCTAACCAAAGGAAGTAAAAAAAAAAGAAAAAAAATTATAGAAAAACAGCAACTGGAATCCAAACTACAGTATACTTGCACCATTTACCATCAATGTTCTACTCTTGAGAACCTGAACAAAATGAAGGTGTGTAACCTTTGGGAACGAGTTGAACTGTAGGGCTGTCCCCGACTAAGGATTTGGATAGTCGACTATGATTGGCCAACATTTGCCGTTAGTCGACAATTTTTTTTTCATTCCATTTAGGCTGTGGGGGTGCTTAATGTCTGAAGGAGTCGACTGAAGGCTTCTTGTCCTCTGCAAAAGCATGCAATTGGTCCACTGATGGATACATCTTGATATTTGTCTAGTCTAGTGTGTTCATTAGACGGGTGAAATCCTCTTTCAGTGCCTCTGTGCCTGTTTTCTTAGGCAGTTAGCCTCTGGTATGCGTGCCATTAGTGTTAGCCACGCTTCTAGGCCTCTTTTCTTTTGGAAAGAATGATAAAAAAATAAATAATAATTATAATTTTTTTTTTATTCGACTAAGAGGTTGGCAGTCGACTACGGCTCCTTTCGACTGATTAGTCGACTAATCGACTAATAGGGGTCAGCCCTAGTGTACTGTTACTGAAAGCCATGCAGCGTAATGTCTGCTAGCATAACGTTAGCTCGCAGGATGTAACGTGGGGCATGTGTTGTACCGCTGACGGTCTGAGCAGAGAGAGACGTCACGCTCGGTAGGAGTGCAGTGTCCCTGATGTAATGCAAACCACTCGATGCCCACATTGTAATTAGATTTTAATCGCCTCCGTCTTGTTTCTCATCTTGTATTTATCCTCTCTCTTCTTCCTCTGTTACTGTATTTGAATATGTCCTCAGGCGCCCATATTTTTTTTTCTTCCATGTGTAGTTGTTGTTTTCAAGCTTTAGTTAAATTCCCCCATTGGTTTGTAGCTTATTTTCATAATAATATTTTTTTCATTGTGTCCATTGAGGGATGTCGAGGATCTGAGAGATCTGAGCAACTGAACTGAAATAAAATCAGCTTATTATTACGTTTGAATAATTAGTTTCTTTTGTTGCAGGTTTTAATTGCCTGGGGTTATGTTTGCCATCTCCGATTGACAACATGAGCCACTGTATGAACAAAGACGCTATGAATCCTACTCAACAATCAGACTCTAAGCGTTGCCATGGTGACTTCGCGCTGTTACCAGATGCTATTTGTATAACCTCACTGTTAGTAATTAAGGTAATAATGCACAATATTTGTATAACTCACTGTTAGTAATTAAGATAATAATGCACACTATTTGTATAACTCACTGTTAGTAATTAAGGTAATAATTCACACTATTTCTATAACCTCACTGTTAGTAATTACAGTAATAATGCACACTATTTGTATAACTCACTGTTAGTAATTAAGGTAATAATGCACACTATTTCTATAACCTGACTGTTAGTAATTACGGTAATAATGCACACTATTTCTATAACTTCACTGTCAGTAATTACGGTAATAATGCACACTATTTGTATAACTCACTGTTAGTAATTAAGGTAATAATTCACACTATTTCTATAACCTCACTGTTAGTAATTACAGTAATAATGCACACTATTTGTATAACTTCACTGTCAGTAATTACGGTAATAATGCACACTATTTGTATAACCTCACTGTTAGTAATTACGGTAATAATGCACACTATTTCTATAACCTCACTGTTAGTAATTACGGTAATAATGCACACTATTTGTATAACCTCACTGTTAGTAATTACGGTAATAATGCACACCAGTGGCGGCTGCTGGGTACTTCGCCACTAGGGGCGCTATACCAAATATTTTGCGAACATGTACAGTACAGTACTGTACCACGCAAGACTCATGGCAAGACGTGAGCGATTCGACTCACGCTCACGGCAATGAATCGGCTCTTATGAACGAGTCGCTCAGCTGTTACTACAACAACACACAACCAGTCAAATAAAGTATAGTCTAGACTCTAATTCACAACTTGAAACACAATATAAATAGAAAAGTTAGAAACAAAACTCGCCCGTCTCCAAACACAGGCAGATCTCTCCCTCTCTCCTTCTCTCTCTCACACACAGCGCGACGTGGAATCGATTCGTTACACAATCAGACCTATTATATACCAAGAATAACTTCAGTATGAGTACAGGGCTGTACACATATTTTGCATATTGTTAAACGAGCCAAGGCTAGCTATTAAACTATCGATATGAATCGAAAATCTGGGACCCTGATGTAAACAAGACAAACGTCTTTCTCTGGTCTGCATCCCCTTAACAATTGTGTGTATTGAGCCGTACTGTATTGTACCCATTCTGCAATCTGTTAATAAAGTTCTCATTCATTCATTCATTCAAACATAGACGATATTGAACAAGCCATAATCCACGTATTTTCAATCCGAGAGAGCTGCAGTAGTTAAATCAATGAGCCATCGATAAATAAACAATCAGCAATGTCTCGCTTCATGAATGGCCAGCAGTAGTACTGCTCCTAAAAAAACTATTTACAACCGTTAACGTTAAGAAGAGAGAGAGAGAGAGAGAGAGAGAGAGAGAGAGATTTCTTCAACCTCGAACCTAAATTCCTTAGCAACCCGTGTTACCAAGTAAACAAATCACAGAACGATAGCCAGTTAGCCCGCACCAGCCTAGTAGTACTACTAACGTTAGCTCCCAGAACGATAGCCAGTTAGCCCGCACCAGCCTAGTAGTACTACTAACGTTAGCTCCCAGAACGATAGCCAGTTAGCCCGCACCAGCCTAGTAGTACTAACGTTAGAGAGAGAGAGAGAGAGACTCACTGTTTAGTTGAAACGTCCAGGGCAGGAAACGTGTATAATCCGCCATATAGCTTGTTAGCCAAGTGTTAGCTCAGCTGAGCTCGTCGACGTTAGCACAACACTCAACAAGTACATTCCTTTGTCCATTTCCGCTCGAACAGACTGCAAACTACCTGGCGTTCTATCGCCATGCTCTAAGACAAACTCCAACCTTAACCAACTTTGAAAGAGTGCCTAAGCTTAACAGTCTAAAGAACTTGCAGTCACAGCACGGCACGCTCTAAGACAAACAACAGTCCTAGTACCAGGAACCAAGCTAGAATTGGAACATTAGAAATTGGATTCGGCCAATCAGAGATTGTCTCTGTGAAATTCTGCCATAGAAAAAAATACTGGCGTCGGCCAATCAGAGAGCGTCTCCGCGAAATGCGGCTATGGAAATTCTCACGGAAGTTCACGCTGCTTTCTAGACCGCTTCAAATCGCGCTCGGATTCCAACATAATAGTCATATTTCAACGCACAACGCCGTATGCACTGATTGGCTGTGACGGAGACAGCGATCAAACTGTGACGCGCAGTCAGAGCGCTATCGCTTCTTGCCCGGGCGAGAAATACGAAAAAATAAAAAAAAACGTCACTTCCTGCCCATGAAAACGCTGTTTTTTTTATTTAGATAATAACGTTATATTGTGCATTGGAAATACAAACATACTTAAAATTAGTAAATATTATTCATTTTAAACATGTTTATATTATTTATAGGGCTATAAAACAAAAAAACTAAAAAGTTTTTTTTTTCTTCTTCTCTCATTTAACAGGTGGGTCGGCGCTCTAGCGCCACCAGTGGCGAGCCGCCACTGATGCACACTATTTGTATATTCTATTTGCTACAGTCTTGATGCTACAGTCGCATTTATTTAATTTGCATTTATTTTAAATTGTTTGGACTTTATGGTGTTCTTGTTTTGTTCTTGACTTATTGTGATGTTTCTTCTCGATTTGTTTAAAGAA
Source organism: Notolepis coatsorum (assembly GCF_963971535.1). Classification (NCBI taxonomy): domain Eukaryota; kingdom Metazoa; phylum Chordata; class Actinopteri; order Aulopiformes; family Paralepididae; genus Notolepis; species Notolepis coatsorum. The sequence goes on from NW_028174655.1 coordinate 14,864, forward strand.
GACGTGTCCGGCCCATGGGGACATTAACGTGTGTTGTCGGGCCTTAAAGAAGACGTGTCCGGCCCATGGGGACATTAACGTGTGTTGTCGGGCCTTAAAGAAGACGTGTCCGGCCCATGGGGACATTAACGTGTGTTGTCGGGCCTTAAAGAAGACGTGTCCGGCCCATGGGGACATTAACGTGTGTTGTCGGGCCTTAAAGAAGACGTGTCCGGCCCATGGGGACATTAACGTGTGTTGTCGGGCCTTAAAGAAGACGTGTCCGGCCCATGGGGACATTAACGTGTGTTGTCGGGCCTTAAAGAAGACGTGTCCGGCCCATGGGGACATTAACGTGTGTTGTCGGGCCTTAAAGAAGACGTGTCCGGCCCCATGGGGACATTAACGTGTGTTGTGGGGCCTTAAAGAAGACGTGTCCGGCCCATGGGGACATTAACGTGTGTTGTCGGGCCTTAAAGAAGACGTGTCCGGCCCATGGGGACATTAACGTGTGTTGTCGGGCCTTAAAGAAGACGTGTCCGGCCCATGGGGACATTAACGTGTGTTGTCGGGCCTTACAAATAAATTTGATTAGATTTGATTTGATTTACAGTCTTGAGTGCATAGTAGTAGAGATGTAGCGTACTAGGTAGTAATATAGGCACGGTAGATTCCTTAGTAGCAGAGTGCATACTGGTGAAAGACAGTACAACAAGGTTAGTACTTCTAGCTTCTCTGTGACTTTGTGGTTAATGTTATAGGTTAGGGTTAAGTTAGGTCAAGGCTGTGGTTGTTATGGCACAGGGTTGGGTTAAGTTAGGTCAAGGCTGTGGTTATGACACAGGGTTGGGTTAAGTTAGGTCAAGGCTGTGGTTGTTATGGCACAGGGTTAGGGTTAAGTTAGGTCAAGGCTGTGGTTATGACACAGGGTTAGGGTTAAGTTAGGTCAAGGCTGTGGTTAGCACTCTGACGCACTGGCAAGCACTGTTTTCTGAGACGTACAGGTCCAAGGTTCTGGCAGGTACTGTAAGCACCACTGTGTGAACAGGCGGCTGGTCCAAGGTTCTGTTCCAAAACATTAGCTCGGCGCTGTGACCCAGATGCCGCGGTACCGGAGCCAAGCGGGGAGGGGGGGGGGGGGGGGGGGGCTGTCAACTTCAGGTCACTTCCTGTCACTGCAGAGTGGAACAGATGTTACTGTCAAGCTGTTGTCTCTCGCAAGGCCAAGCCTGCATGTCAGACAGGATACTCTACCACCGTGGGACTGGGGGGGGGGATGACAGGAGTGGGGGGGGGGCGTGATAGAGAGGATGGAGAGAGGGAGGGAGGGAGGGAGGGAGGGGTGGGAGGGAGGGAGGAATGGAGGATGAAGCAGATGTACAGTAGGCTGAAGTGGAAATGGTTTTCTGAGAGGGAGAGAGAGAGAGAGAGACGGTGGGAGAGAGGGGGAGAGAGAGAGAGAGAGAGAGAGGGAGAGAGAGAGAGAGAGAGAGAGAGACGGTGGGAGAGAGGAGAGAGAGGAGAGGAGAGAGAGAGAGAGAGAGAGAGAGAGAGAGAGAGAGACGGTGGGAGAGAGGGGAGAGAGAAAAGAGGAGGGGAGATGGAGATGGAGATGAGAGACGACAACACACCGTGTGGGCTACATGTAACATTAGAGAGCGAGAGAGAGAGAGAGAGAGTGAGAGAGAGAGAAGAGAGAGAGAGAAGAGAGAGAGCAGAGAGAGAGACAGAGAGAAGCAGAGAGAGAGAGAGAGAGAGACACACGTGTGGGCTACATGTAAACATAGAGAGCGAGAGAGAGAGAGAGAGAGGAGAGAGAGAGAGAGAGAGAGAGAGAGAGAGAGAGAGAGAGACAGAGAGAGAGGTGAGATGATGTCATGCTCTGATATCCCCCTGCAGCCGCGCCTAACCAAACCATGTATCAGCGCCCCTGCTTCGCTGCCAGTGATTGGACGACGGACCCCAGTCGCAGCGAATGGAATTTAATCAGAGGAAATGTCCACACACAGCCGAGCTGTGACATTTCATAATAAGTCGTGGTGCGTGCGTGCACGTGATGTGTGCGCATGTGTGTTAATGTGAGTGCATGTCATGTGTACACGTGTGTGTATTTGCTTGTATGTGTGTGTGTGTGTGTGTGTGTGTGTGTATTTGCTTGTATGTGTGTGTGTGTGTGTGTGTGTGTGTGTGTGTGTGTGTGTGTGTGTGTACATGTATTGTCAAGTCAATAATAACGTGCAGAGTGGCCGTGGCTGCAGGGTTGAGACGTATAGCCACCATGTTTGTTTACATGCGTTGCCCGTGACATCACAGGAAGTGACTTCATCACTGCAGGGTGTGGGTCTCCTCCTCTAATGGCTGCAGTGCATTAACCCCTTCACTGCCACACTACTGAAGGCTAACCCTTTACTATCACACTATACCGACGGTAAATGGCTGCAGTGCATTAACCCTTTCACTGCCACACTACAGAAGGCTAACCCTTTTACTATCACACTATACCGACGGTAACCGTCGGTATAGTGTGATAGTAAGGTTAACCTTCTGTGTATTGTCGCAGTGGCAAGGGTTAACCTTCTGTGTATTGTCGCAGTGGAAGGGTTAACCTTCTGTGTATTGTCGCAGTGGAAGGGTTAACCTTCTGTGTATTGTCGCAGTGGAAGGGTTAACCTTCTGTGTATTGTCGCAGTGGAAGGGTTAACCTTATGTGTATGTCGCAGTGGAAGGGTTAACCTTCTGTGTATTGTCGCAGTGGAAGGGTTAACCTTCTGTGTATTGTCGCAGTGGAAGGGTTAACCTTCTGTGTATTGTTGCAGTGGAAGGGTTAACCTTCTGTGTATTGTCGCAGTGGAAGGGTTA
>NW_028174654.1:5000-34814 GCF_963971535.1 Notolepis coatsorum
GTATCACTTAACCCCTTATGCATCCGGTACAATTTGCATAAAACACCTGACGATTGCATACCTAAAGTAATTTGCTATTTATTCTTGAACCACTTGCATGAGTCAGAACTCTTTTGAAAGGAAACATTCTGGCAGCGCTTGCCTGGGGATAGAAACTCCTTCTGAGTCTCTCTGTACCGGCCATGAGACTCCGGTAGCGCTTGTCTGGGGATAGAAGCTCCTCTTGAGTCTCTCTGTACCGGCCATGAGACTCCGGTAGCGCTTGCCTGGGGATAGAATCTCTTCTGAGTCTCTCTGTACCGGCCATGAGACTCCGGTAGCGCTTGCCTGGGATAGAAGTTTCTTCCTAGTCTCTCTGTACCGGCCATGAGACTCTGGTAGCGCTTGCCTGGGGATAGAAGCTCCTTCTGAGTCTCTCTGTACCGGCCATGAGACTCCGGTAGCGCTTGCCTGGGGATAGAATCTCTTTTGAGTCTCTCTGTACCGGCCATGAGACTCCGGTAGCGCTTGCTTGGGGATAGAAGCTCCTTCTGAGGGCGCGTTCACACCTACCCTGTTTGGTCCACTTTAAGTGGACCATGGTCCACTTAAATGAATAGTCCGTTCGTTTGTAGAGGTCTGAACACAAACCGAACTATTTTGAGGACCAAACAACCGAACCATGGTCCTCTTGAAAAGTTGGGACTCGGTCCGTTTCAATCGAACTATAGAACCTAATCCAGGAAGCAAAGTAGCCTACAGTGCATTCAGTGTGGCTCTGAAGTCAGACTCGCGCCCCTCGCGTAATGAGTCTCTCCTCTCTAGACTCACGCTGCGCGCGGACAGTCTCTCTCTCTCTCTCTCTCTCTCTCTCTCTCTTCTCTCTCTCTCTCTTCTCTCTCTCTCTCTCTCTCTCTCTCTCTCTCTCTCTCTCTCTCTCTCTCTCTCTCTCTCTCTCTCTCTACTCTCTACTCTCTAGTCGACTTGCGCCGCGCTCGTAATGACAGTATCTCTCTCTCTCACTACGCTGTCGGCAACTGTTTACGTTTGTGAGTGCTATAGTCCAAGTCCAATAGATGAAGGACTTGGCGACTGTATGTCCTTTGTTTACGAATGAGATCCGCACCAAAAAGGGCAGTGTGTGAACGCAGACCAAAATCAAATAATGTATCATTTTCACATTTGGTCCACCAGAAAGTCCGGACTATCCGCGGACTTTCAGGTGTGAACACGCCTTGAGTCTCTCTGTACCGGCCACGAGACTCCGGTAGCGCTTGCCTGGGGATAGAAGCTCCTTCTGAGTCTCTCTGTACCGGCCATGAGACTCCGGTAGCGCTTGCCTGGGGATAGAAGCTCCTTCTGAGTCTCTCTGTACCGGCCATGAGACTCCGGTAGCGCTTTGCCTGGGGATAGAAGCTCCTTCTGAGTCTCTCTGTACCGGCCATGAGACTCCGGTAGCGCTTGCCTGGGGATAGAAGCTCCTTTTGAATCTCTCTGTACCGGCCATGAGACTCCGGTAGCGCTTGCCTGGGGATAGAAGCTCCTTCTGAGTCTCTCGTACCGGCCATGAGACTCCGGTAGCGCTTGCCTGACCGAAGCGGTGCAAAGAGGCAGTTGTTTGGGTGGCTTGGCAGTCTTGGCTCTGCGAGCCTCTGCACGCCTGGTGTAAATAGCCTCCCTTCCTTCCACTGATTTGAATCGGGCTCTTTGGGGGTTTGTCTCGAAGCAGCAGCACCTGACAGCAGTGTGAGGCGTTCACACACTGCCTGACGGGGAAGAGACGGCAGCAGACTGTTATCTGCAGAGGTCCTCCAGCTCCCGACAGCCCGCGCGTGTACACAGCTGGTCCTGGTGCATTGTGGGCAGTGGTGGAAGAAGTACACGTTACTCTACTTACTGTAAGGCGAGACAGTACCCCCTAATAGCAAAACAAATATTTTAATAGATATCATATCACTATGACACTTTCCCAGTTTGTTATGTACATAACAACTAAGAAAAAGTTTATTGCACGTTTTCTGAGATTTTATGTTTATATATGCAAAATGGGCGTTACCTAATAAAAAATTCGTGCTCATTTGCATATATATCGCCAGGATAGACATCACACATTGGATGATGCCAGATTAAAAATGTTTGTTTCATTATGTTGACACTAGGACTGTCAGTTTATCGCGTTAATTAGATTAATTAATTACACAGCAAATTATCGTATTATGAAAATTAACTCAAAATTAATTACAAAAAAAAACGTTTTTTTTTTTTTTTTTTTTTATACTTTTTTTTGTATCTCATTCATTCCATATTAACGTAGAATATACATTTACAGACTTTTTTTTATATGGTCCATTTGCATGTTCTTGGTATCTGATTCTAGGGACATCTATGGATCTGTTGGATGGTCTGTTACTAGGCTTAAGTAAATTGTAATGAACCAAATGAGAATATCAATTAATTTTTTTTTTATCTTTGACTGTGAATAACACCATGCTCAAAGACCAGACCTGAAAAATCTAAGCAAATTAATAGATGGAAGATGATTAAACAGAAGGTTTTGTAGATACAGTACTGAATTCTGCCATCCGGACCAATGCAATTTGAAATATGATTATAGAATATAGAATATCAGGCATAAAATGGTTATGCGATTAAAATGCGATTAATTTGATTAATTAATTACAAATCCTGTAATTAATTAGATACATTTTTTTAATCGCCTGACAGCACTAGTTGACACATAACACAATGCACTTTTTACAGAAGGGATTGTGGCTAAATCTTTTTATCATCCCATAAATCAGGAAATGCTATAAATGATATATCAGGTGTGTGGTCCAGTTATGCTGCTCTGATTAAAGGTTATGTTAAAGTGGTATGTGGTCCAGTTATGCTGCTCTGATTAAAGGTTATGTTAAAGTGTATGGTCCAGTTATGCTGCTCTGATTAAAGGTGATGTTAAAGTGGTGTGTGGTCCAATTATGCTGCTCTGATTAAAGGTTATGTTAAAGTGGTATGTGGTCCAGTTATGCTGCTCTGATTAAAGGTGATGTTAAAGTGGTATGTGGTCCAGTTATGCTGCTCCGATTAAAGGTTATGTTAAAGTGGTATGTGGTCCAGTTATGCTGCTCTGATTAAAGGTGATGTTAAAGTGGTATGTGGTCCAGTTATGCTGCTCTGATTAAAGGTTGTGTTAAAGTGGTATGTGGTCCAGTTATGCTGCTCTGATTAAAGGTTGTGTTAAAGTGGTATGTGGTCCAGTTATGCTGCTCTGATTAAAGGTTATGTTAAAGTGGTATGTGGTCCAGTTATGCTGCTCTGATTAAAGGTTGTGTTAAAGTGGTATGTGGTCCAGTTATGCTGCTCTGATTAAAGGTTATGTTAAAGTGGTATGTGGTCCAGTTATGCTGCTCTGATTAAAGGTTATGTTAAAGTGGTATGTGGTCCAGTTATGCTGCTCTGATTAAAGGTTATGTTAAAGTGGTATGTGGTCCAGTTATGCTGCTCTGATTAAAGGTTATGTTAAAGTGGTATGTGGTCCAGTGATGCTGCTCTGATTAAAGGTTATGTTAAAGTGGTATGTGGTCCAGTGATGCTGCTCTGATTAAAGGTTATGTTAAAGTGGTGTGTGGTCCAGTGATGCTGCTCTGATTAAAGGTTATGTTAAAGTGGTACGTGGTCCAGTTATGCTGCTCTGATTACGTCCTCTTGAAGTTGACAGGCTTCCAATGTGAAAGTATATAATCGTCATACATTTTTTATTTAGTATATATTATGGTTTATAGCTAAATCCTTTTCTTCAAAGTAACTTGTAACTGATGGGTTCAGATAAACGAGTAAAAAGTCAAGAGTAAAAGTATAAAGTTCCCTAAAATGAAAATACTCAAGTATAAGTACAAGTAGCTTACGTACAGTGTTTGAGTAAAAAATACTTAGTTACTTTCCCACCACTGTCTGATAGGTGGCCTCCTGTGTGTTGTTGAAGATAGTGCCCGCCTCCTCAGTTACGTGAAAGCCTGTGGAAGGTTCCGTGCCGCGCCCTGCGGCGTGAGACGGTAACGCGACACCGTCTCACGCTGTGCAGGACTTCTGATATCACTCCTCATCGCTGTACTATTTATAAGCTCATACGCTTCTGTTTCAGCGCGGGCGGGTGTGTGTGTGACATACGTACTGTCTGTCTGTCTGTCTGTCTGTCTGTCTGTCTGTCTGTCTGTCTGTCTGTCTTTGTGTCTGTCTGTCTGTCTGTCTGTCTGTATGTCTGTCTGTCTGTCTGTCTGTCTGTCTGTCTGTCTGTCTGTCTGTCTGTCTGTCTGTCTGTCTGTCTGTCTGTCTGTCTGCACACCCGGGCATGTCTGTGCAGACAGTCTACAAGGAGGTGGAATCATTTATCAAGGCGACAACTCAACACCTCTATCCCTCTCTCTATCCCTCCCTCCTTATCTCCCCCATCCTCCTTCTCTACTTTCGTCTCTCTCTTTCTCTCCCTCTCTCCCTCTCTCCCTCCCTTTCCCTGTCCCTCTCTCTCTCCCTGTCTCGCTCTGTCCCTCCATCCCTCCCTCCCTGTCTCTCTCTCCGGTCTTTCTCTCCCTCCCTCCCTCCCTCCCTGTCTCTCTCTATCCCTGTCTTTCTTTCTCTCTCCCTCCCTCCCTCCCTCCCTGTCTCTCTCCCTGTCTCTCTCTCTCTCCCTGTCTTTCTTTCTTTCTCTCCCTCCCTCCCTCCCTCCCTGTCTCTCTCCCTTTCTCTCTCCCTGTCTCTCTCTCTCTCCTGTCTTTCTTTCTCTCCCTCCTCCTCCCTCCCTCCCTGTCTCTCTCCCTGTCTCTCTCTCTCCCTGTCTTTCTTTCTCTCCCTCCCTCCCCCCTCCCTCCCTCCCTCCCTCCCTCCCTCCCTCCCTCCCTGTCTCTCTCTCTCTCCCTGTCTCGCTCTGTCCCTCCATCCATACCTGTCTCTCTCTCCATCTCTCCTTCTTTCCTTCTCTCCCTCTTTGTCTCTCTGTCTCGACGAACTCTCCCTCCCTCCTCCATCCATCTTGATGCCCCCATCTCACCTTCCTCCACCCCCCCCCCCCCTGCCCCCCCCCCCCCCCCCCCCCCTCCTCGGCATCTCATTATATCTGCATGGTTATTGTTTTCATAACAGCGTTTTGCTACACGGGAGGAAATCATGCATTTGGTTTTGATGAAAACCTGTTCACACATCACCACACAGTGCCTCCCTGCTCTCTCCTCTCTCCATTCCTCCATCTTCCCTCTCTCTCTCCCCTCCCTCACTCCCTCCTTTTCTCTTGCCGTGTCTATTTTCTCCATTTCTTTTCCTTTTTCCTTTTCATCCACTCATAGCCCTCCCTCTCTCTGTATCTTTCTCTCTCTCTCTGTATCTGTTTATCTCTGTATCTCTCTCTCTATCTCTCTCTGTATCTTTCTCCCTCTCCTTATCTCTCTCTCTCTCTCTCCAGTATATCTCTCAGTATATCTCTCTGTATCTCTCTCTGTATATATATCTGTATATTTCAATTCAATTCAATTCAAATAGGCTTTATTGGCATGAAATATTAACATACTTATTGCCAAAGCAAGTTCAACATACAAACAATAACATATATATTAAGCAATACAATATCATAATATTAGTTTTTTTTTTTTATCAATTTTTTTATTATTATTCACATGAAACAAGACAACACATTAACCACAATCACAGTAAGTAAGTAAGTAAGTAAGTAAGTATTTATAAAGCACCTTTCATACATGTCATGTAGCTCAAAGTGCTGTACACAATTATAGGCATATATAGCGATAAAAGCAATAAAGTCATAGTGATCAGTTAAGATCAATGTTAAAAAAAAAATAATAATAATAATAATAATAATAATAATAGTAACGTAAAAATGAAAATAATGTAAAAACAGTCATTTGCTTACCAGTTTGGGAGAACAGGTCCGCACAAACATTTCCGCTCAGTGGCAACCGGAAATGCACTAAACCAATGCACTTGTATGGTAGGTAGCAATGTTTAGGTCTTATAATGCTAGTGTAGTTACGTTTTTATCAGTGGTCATAGTTGGGTCCATAGTGCTTTACCAAGTCCCACGGATCCATCAGTGGCCGTGTATTGTGTGCGTATGTACCCGTTCGCTCATGTGGTCAGTGGCCAGAGTTGGGTCCACAGGACTTATCCAAGTCCCATGGACCCATCAGTGGCCGCGTCTTGTGGTAGAAAGAAAGAAAAAGAAAAACGCATAAAGAAAACAGTCTAAAGTTTGAAAGTTTGGGAGGTCCGCAAAAACACGCCTTCAGCTCAGAAGCTGAGGTGTGTCAAAAACTTTTGAAAAACTGGAGGCGTGTCTCCTATTGTACCCATCCTTCATCTAAGAAGTTTGAAAGTTTGGGAGGTCCGCAGAAACACGCCTTCAGCTCAGAAGCTGAGGCGTGTCAAAAACTTTTGAAAAACTGGAGGCGTGTCTCCTATTGTACCCATTCCTTCATCTAAAAAGTTTGAAAGTTTGGGAGGTCCGCAAAAACACGCCTTCAGCTCAGAAGCTGAGGTGTGTCAAAAACGTTTGAAAAACTGGAGGCGTGTCTCCTATTGTACCCATTCCTTCATCTAAAAAGTTTGAAAGTTTGGGAGGTCCGCAAAAACACTCCTTCAGCTCAGAAGCTGAGGCGTGTCAAAAACTTTTGAAAAACTGGAGGCGTGTCTCCTATGTACCCGTTCCTTCATCTAAAAAGTTGGGTCCACAAGGCTTATCCTAGCCTCATGGATCCATCAGGTTTTTCCAAGCCATAACTATTTGTAAGCTAGACTGTATAGGTACGTTTTTAATTTTCCTTTAAAAATGTGTATAGAGCTGGCGTTTCTGATGTGTGTTGGTAGTGTGTTCCATAGTTTTGGGGCATAGTTGGCAAATGCCATACTTCCTATCCTTTTTTGGTTTCTGGGCGTGTCTAGTAAACCTGTAGTGGATGACCGTAGCGTTCTTGAGGGCAGATAACTAACTAGGGAATTTGCTATGTATTTTGGGCCTTGCTCATTAAGAGCTTTATATGTTAGGAAAAGGACCTTAAAATCAATTCTATGAGTTATTGGAAGCCAGTGCAGAGTGGCCAGGACTGGAGTGATATGTTCTCTTCTCCTTGTATGAGTTAGTAATCGAGCTGCAGAGTTTTGGATAAGCTGAAGCTTCCCAATGGTTGCTTTGGGAAGACCAGTGAACAGTGCATTACAATAGTCAAGCCGACTTGATACAAAAGCATGAATAAGTTTCTCTGCATCCTTTTTATTTACGAAAGGTCTTACTTTCGCTATGTTTCTTAGGTGGAAGAATGACGTTTTCATGGCCTTATTTATATGAGACTTAAAGGTCAGGTCTGAGTCCAAGATGACACCTAGGCTTGTAACCTCAGTCTTTACATAGGATGACAGACTCCCCAGGTTTTTACAAAGCACTTCCCTTTTCGCTTTTGGGCCGATCAATAGGATTTCGGTCTTGCTTTCGTTTAATTTTAGGAAGTTATTGTTCATCCACTTGTTTATTGCTAACAGACAATTTGTAATGGACTGTATGGCTGTAGTGTTATTTGGTTCTACGGAGATATATAGTTGTGTATCATCAGCATAACTATGGAAGCATACATTGTGGTCTCGAATGATGTCCCCGAGGGGCAGCATATATAGTGAGAAGAGTAATGGACCAAGGCAGCTTCCTTGTGCGACTCCAAAATTGCTGTTATGTTCCTCGGATACATTGTCTCCAAGCTTAACATAGAACCTTCTTCCCTTAATGTATGTTATGAGCCAATTTAGTACATGATCGGAAAAGCCAACCAGTCTTTCTAGACGACTGATCAAGATATTATGGTCAATCGTATCGAACGCTGCACTAAGGTCCAATAGGACAAGAATTGAGACTTTGCCAGCATCGGAGTTTAGCCTGAGGTCGCTAACTATTTTGGTAAGGGCAGTTTCAGTGCTGTGATTTGTTCTGAAACCTGATTGTAGTTCATCCATGATGTTATTATCTTTGAGAAAGGAGTTTATTTGTACTGAGACTATCTTTTCTAATATCTTGCTGATAAATGGAAGGTTCGATATTGGCCTATAGCTTTTTAGTTCGTTTACATCTAAGTTTGTTTTCTTTAGTAGTGGTTTTACTACAGCTGTTTTAAATGCATCTGGAAAAGTGCCTGTTTGAAGAGACATATTTATGATTTCAAGGACATGATTTGACACACTATCAAACACCCGCTTGAGAAATGCTGTTGGTATAGGATCGAGGCAGGAGGTGGCGGAATTACACTCAGAGACAATCTTACAGAGGTCAGGTAATGTAATACATGTGAATTCCCCCATAGTTATCTCAGGTGGGGTTTCACTCATAGCCAGATCCATATCAGCGGTAATGCTTGCTCTAATCAATGATATTTTTTCATTAAAGAAAACTGCGAACTCTTCACATTTTGTGGCTGATTGCTGCGGTATATGGGGGGGTGGTATGTTAATCAGCCGGTCAATGGTGGAAAAAAGTACCCTCGAGTTACCCATATTTTCTGAGATCATTTTGGAAAAATATTCCTTTCTCGCAAGTTGTATTGCCTTATTGTATGCGCCCATGGCGTCTTTGTATAAATTAAAGTGAGCTGTGAGTTTGAGTTTCCTCCATTTTCGCTCGGCTATCCTACATTTTCTCTTGTTATCTTTAACATTGGTTTTATTTAGCCATGGAGAGATTCTATCAGTTTTTACCTTTTTAACCTTTAGAGGGGCAACAGTATCTAACACGGTTGACAAGGTGTTGTGGAAGTTTTGCACTTGCTGATTTAAGGAGGATTTACTGCATTGGTCGTATGATTTCATCATACTAGAGAATTTTGCTTCAGCTCTAGCGTCCAGAAGCCTTCTGTGAACTAGGAATTCGCTTCTGGTCTTATGTAATATTAGGCTTGTACCATAGAACACACAATAATGGTCAGAAATTGGAATTTGTTTTACTGATATATTCTCAATGTTTAGCCCTGTTGTTATTAGTAGGTCCAGAGTGTTGCCATGTTGGTGGGTGGCCTCGTGAACATGTTGCATCAGTCCAAAACTGTCCAGTAGGTTCAGAAACTCACAACCCCTGGGGTCATCCTTTTTGTTGATATGAATATTTAGATCTCCATTAAGAATGATTCTATCATACCTGGTAATGCAGATCGATATGAGTTCTGAAAATTCCTGTATGAAGAGTGGCGAGTACCTTGGTGGTCGATACAATGTCACACATATTACTGGCATTTCTGTTTTCAATACAATAGCAAGGTATTCAAATGATAAAAATGTTCCCAGGTCAATATCATTGCACACAAATTGAGTGGAGATGATTGCTGCTATTCCTCCTCCCCTCCCACTCTGTCTGTTTGATTGATAGAATTTAAAATTGGAAGGGCAACTTCATAGAACTTCACAAGAAAATAACAAAAACAATAATAATAATACAGACTAACAATTATACAGACAAGAGAAAAGAAAACAGAGTTCAACCTTCTAAATTTAATTCCAAGGGGTACTATCTAGTAAATGGTCTTTCCCAGTGTTCAGCCCCGATTCCCGGCCGTGTGACCCTATATTAATAAAACGTACATCTCCAATCCACCACAAGGACCATTTTTTGAGAACACGACCCGAAAACAGAGCAATGAACCTTCATGAAAAAACAAAAACCTGTAGAGGTGTTCCATAGACTCACAGAGACTGTGTAAAAGTGGCCAAACAGTGAAGAAATAGTTAAATAGCTGCCCCCCCATAATATCCCCAGCTAAACTCAAGATGACAAGACAAAAGACAAGACAGACAAAACATTTCCTCCTCCCCCTCCCAAGAGACCGCCGGACTCACCCGAACACGCACCCCAACCCCGCTCAGCCGCACACTGCGGTCTTTACCTTCTCAGCTGCTGCGAACCATAGGTCAATTCCAGCCTGCCCCACCCCAATCACCCGGGCTGTGGATATCTCAAGATAAATCACATCCAATAGAGTTAGGGACCAGTTAATCATTGTAAGCTTCTCAGGCTCCTTCCATCTCATTGCTATTAGCTTCTTCGCTGCTGTGACGCCCGCTAGGACAACCCTTTTCAGTTGTACGGACGCGGGTAGTGTCGTTATATCGTTCAGGAGTAGCGTAACAGCTGTGAATGGGATAGTTAGGCCACACAGATCTGAAAGTTTGTCCGTTATTGATCTCCAGAAGCGGGCCACTGGTGGGCAATCCCAATACATATGCATATAAGTGCCAGTGGCCTTTTGAGAGCACAAAGTGCACCGAGAGTCGGTTATCAGTCCCATAGCATATAGCTTCCTAGGTGTAAGATAGGTCCTATGAATATAATTAAAATTAATTTGCTGGTGATTGGGGTTGCGGGAAGATAATGCCACATTTGCCCAAACATCATCCCAGTCAAACTCGGGGTCCAACTCCGGGATATCCACACGCCAGATTGTATCCAATGATACATTTTTATACGTGGATTGAATTAAGAGCGTATAAAAGTCGGAGACAAACCCTCTGGATGTCGTCCTGTCCACTATGAGCCTGAGGAAGGGGTGTGGGTGCAAGGCCTGAGCCCACGGTACGTCATGCGCCCTCAGTGCTGACCTTAGTTGAAGGTAAAGAAAGAAGGACTCGCCGGGAAGATCATAAAATTCTCTTAAGTCCTGAAACGCACGGAGGCCGTTCTTATCATAAATATCCTCCAGAGTATGCACTCCCCTTCTTTGCCATTGAGGAATATTAACCGGCTTGTGTCCTACAAGTAATTGCTGGTTATTAAAAATTGGAGAGTCCAGGTGCCATGGGCATTTAACCCCACACGACCTCTGTACATTACGCCACGTTTGGATCACGTGAGTTATGATCGGTCCATACCTCAGCCGGCATTTCGAAATAGAGACAGTGGAGTACACTACATCCTGCAATCTTAGCGGAGATACCGCCGCCGCTTCTAAGGAGCGCCACGATACAGCCTCTACAGGGTCTAGCCAGCACATCAGAGGTCTCAGTGAAAAGGACCAGAAATAAAGTTTAAAATCAGGGATTGCGAGGCCCCCATCTTGTTTTCTACGTTGAGTAGTAGCCCTTTTGATTCTCGGGCGTTTGTTATTCCAGATAAACTTAGATACCATCGATTGTACCTTGCGCCAGTGGTCTATTGGAGGGGGCAGGGGGAGCATTGAGCTAATAAAATGTATCCTAGGCAGGATGTTCATTTTGATTATGGAAGCCCGGGCTTGTAAGGAGTTAGGAAGGGACGACCACCTGTCTAGATCCTGGCGTATTTTATCATAAGTACCCGTGAAGTTGTACTTAGTAGTTTGGTTCAGCGTGGGGAATATCTCTATGCCCAAGTATTTAAAATGTTCTACTATGGGGATATCAGCTGGTAGTCGTACCGCCTTGGCCAGATTATTAAGAGGTAGGCAGGCTGATTTGTTCCAGTTAATCTTAAAACCTGACAATTTACCAAAGTCGTCGATTATCCTCAATAATTTTGTGGCCGACCGGGATGGGTCGTCCATGAAAATCAGCAGGTCATCCGCATAGAGAGCAATTTTGTGTGGAGTATTGTTGACCATTATGGGGACGATGTCCTCCGATTGCCTAATAAATTGGGCCAAAGGTTCGAGGGAAAGCGCAAACAGTCCCGGGCTCAGAGGGCAACCCTGTCTAGAAGATCTGGAGACTGGAAAGAGTGTGGAACAGTTTTTGCCTGTCAGTATCATCGCAGACGGCGAGGCATACAGAACTTTAATCATATGAATAAAACTCTTTCCAAGACCCATGACCTCAAGTACCTTCCACAGGTATGACCACTCAAGTCTGTCAAACGCCTTCATGGCATCCAAAGACAGAACTGTGGATGGAGTTGTATTGTCTTTACTGTTATCGATTACATGCAACAGCCTCCTAAGATTATCTGCAGCCAGACGCCCCGGGATAAAACCAGTTTGATCGCAGTGTACCAATACAGACATAAATCTCTGCAGGCGACGGGCCAGCACCTTGGCAAACACCTTTAAATCGGCCCCGAGAAGACTCAAGGGTCTATAGCTACCACAATCATTTTTGGATCTTTGTCCTTCTTGAGAAGTAAAGAAATCAACGCCATATTGACATCTCTTGAGAACTCCCCTTGTTCGATAGCGTAATTGATCATATCGAGCATCAATGGACCCAGTTGGTCCCAGAAAGCTAAATACACTTCGGGTGGAATACCATCCCAGCCTGGTGCCTTACCCCTCTGCATTTCAACAATCGTCTCCCTCAATTCTACGAGAGTAATCGGTCTCCCCAGTTCCTTGGCCTCTTCCTCAGAAATGTGGGGTATCTCAAGCCCGCCAATGAACGATTCAAATTTAGAGTCATCAAGATTACCCTCTGAGCTATATAACTGTGAGTAAAACTCTTTAAAAGTGTCATTGATCTTTTTCGAATCAGTAGTGACTGCACCCTGGCTCGTCCTAATCGAGGGGATATCCGAGAAATGATCATTTGAGCGTATTTTCATTGCCAATAGATGGCTAGGTCTGGAGCCGTGAAAATAGTAATTTTGTCTTGTCCTATGTATCAAGAACTCAGACTGTTGTTTAAGTATGGAGTTTATTTCTTTTTTGACTATCTTACGTTGTGTGTTTAGTCGTTCATTATAGTTAGTTTGCAAGGATGCGTATAGGTCCGCATATAATGATTCCAGTCCTTCTAGCTTTTTTGACCGGGATTTTCGCAGATTGGAGGCAAATAGTGTGACATGACCCCTGATAAATCCTTTCAATGAGTTCCACAGGACCCTAGGGTCTTCTACTGTGCCAACGTTGATCTGCAAAAATTCAGCTAGTTTACTCCTGAACTCAGAACAGAAGTCATCGTTCTTTAGCAAGGTCGAATTAAAACGCCATCTGGGAGCTCTTGCGGAGAGCCTGCCAAAGGTTGCCGTAAGGAAAATCCCTTGTGGTCTGAGAGAGCCAAGGGAACCAATGAGACATCTAAACTATCAAACATATTAGGGGACGCGAATGCATAGTCAATTCGAGAGAAGCTTTTGTGTCTGGCTGACAGGTGAGAGTAATCTTTGAGGGTGGGGTTGCATAAGCGCCAAAGGTCTGTGAGCCCCGTGTCTTTGGCCCACATCCTAAGGGCCTTAGAGGCCCGTTTTTGGTCGCTCGTTTCAGAGGGCCCGGACCTATCCATCTCCGCATCCCAGCACGCATTAAAATCGCCACCCACAATGAGAGCGTATCCATTAAGTTCCAACATATTCTTCGTGATTGTATTATAGAACGCTGAATCAAATGTGTTAGGAGCATACAATGCTATTATAGCCATCTTCCTATGCAAGAATTCAACTTTTGCTATAGTAATCCTTCCCTCCGTGTCCGACCATACATCCAAGATTTTGATATCAAGGTTACGTCTTGTAACTATGACTACTCCTTTCGTCTTATCATCGGCTGAGGATGAGGAGATAACGTGATATTGCCGATTTGCCAGTCTTGACACGTCACCTACCAATAAATGCGTCTCACTAAGGAGAGCAAGGTCAATATTTCTCCTCTTCAATAGCCAAAGGACACTGGCACGCTTGTGTGGGGCGTTAAGCCCTCCTGCGTTCCAAATTAAAATATTCAATTTAGCCATGGTCGAGCTTGTATAAGTGCGTAGAGAACATACCAGTGCAGCCAGGCTGAGTACAGAGGTGCTGATCCCGGCGGGCCCGGACGGTCAATCCCAGGAGTTCAGAGGAGGAACAATTACACACATATAAGACAACAGTACATAAAACACATAAAAATACCACCCCAGCTACAACCCCCCCTCCTTCTACTCTAAACCCTAACCCCCCCGTCCTATTATAAGGCCCCCTATACCCACTCTCCAATCCCCACCCTATGCCCCATCCCCTGAGGATGGTCATCTTCCTATCACTTCCCACTAGAGACATGGATCCAATAAGACACTCCCCACTCCAACCCCCCTCTAGATAAACCCCTGAGTAAACCCCCACTAGTCCAATAAACACAAATAATAATAAAAAATAAAATTCAATAAAGATATCGGTCGAAAACCACCTGAGCCTTGGCCCCAACATAAGACAACCATAATGGTAAAAATAGCCATTATTAAATAATAACTCCACATCAACCTGCAACCATCTATTTCCGAATCTGCGCTTCAACGTCACAATGTTAAAGCCCAAATGGGTACAGGAAAATTCAAAACAAAATTAAATTAAAGCATCCCAGCCGATAGTCTAAGGCAGGATCGGGTCACAGGTTAATTGTGCAAAATTGTGTGAACAATGTCAATTAAACAATGACAAAAAAAATTTATAAAAAATAAAAAGGAAGGGAAAAAAAGGTGTTATGGTCAAAGTGCACCCCTTTAGCTGTCCCTCTGATCAGGCACAACGGCTGAAATGACATAACCTATGTAAGAATAGAATTAAACACATTAATTAATTAATCCGGGGATGGTAATAGGCAACACCTGACACCACCTGTTATCATACATTGTTTCAATAAAGATATCGGTCGGAGCAGTTAGTCCAAGGTAGGATCGAATCACAGTTAAATTGCTCATTCAAATGCCATTAAAACAGCGACAATAATTATTATATAATTACTCAGCATCAACCCTGTAACCATCTACCTTGGAGTCTGCATATTAATGTCGCAACGTTATAGCATAAATGGATCACGGAAAATTCAAAACAAAATTAAGGCAAACCAGCAGTTAGTCCAAGGTAGAATCGGATCACATTTAAATCGCGCATACAGATGACATAAAAACAGCGACAATAAGAAAGAAAAAAGAAAGGAAAAGAGGGGCATGGCTAAAGTGCAAGCCATATAACCATATAGCCATGAAGTGCAAGCCATACCCGACCCAACCTGTTATCATATATTGTATATGCATATTCAACCGACCTTGGCTTCTACTATGGATCCCAAAGCTCAAAACAACCTGGATATAAAAATAAAAAGCATACCAGAAGTTAGTTAGGGATTCGATCACTCTTGAATTGTGCAAACCAATGTCCCTTTGAACAGCAACAGCAACCAAAATACGTAACCATTAACGGGTCTCGAGTGTCTCAGCGCAGACTATAGACGAAGCCCGCTGGTTAGCCCGAGGCTAGCGCGTAAGCTAGTGATGAATCCGGATAGCACGTTAGCCTATTATGTACATCGTTCAGCTAGCTCGTTAGCTTCCAAAGAGGCGATACACAAGTACGACCATGAGGTCAGCTTTAGCAAGTAACAGAAGTCATTGGGAAGCCCCGCTAGTTGGATGGGCATTGGGCAGTTAGCATGTCTGGGCATGACAGCAAGTATTTGTGAATAGTCGGCCTAATCAATGTATATAGGCCCAAACCGCCAAGTCACTCACCCGCCATAGATATCAAGCAACAGACTCGGGTATCTCCGCGAGATATTCCTTCGTTTTAGCCAACGACCAAAACAAACGCTGACCACCGACCTTCTCCAACACAGATAATTTCACGGGAGCGAATAACGTGGGCCTCAGGCCTAGTTTCAATAGCTTAGTCAGGACCACCTTGTATTCGCCTCTCTGTGCTTGAACCTCCGGTGTAAAGTCTTCGAAAATGGCCACTTTGTGATCGCCAAGCCTCAGATTACCCCTTCTGGTACGAGCCGACCGCATGATGAGTTCTCTCTGCTGGAGTCTGTTCAGCTTGACTATGATGGGCCTCGGCTCTTTGTTCACGCCGGGAGAAAACCTGCCCGCTCTGTAGGCCGATTCACAGACTGGAGGCGAAGGGAGGACGTCCGTCCCTAGTATTTTCTGCAGCAGTTCGGGCACGGTCTCAGAGAGACGGCGTTCACCGCTGGTCTCCGGTACTCCAACAATCCTGACGTTGTGGCGTCTATCCCGGGACTGCATCTCCTCCATTGCCGACTGTAGTTTGTTGACTTCAGCCTGCCTAGCCAGCAGGGCGGATTCGAGACCCGCCATCTTCTCGCACTGTAATGATACCTCCGTCGTTAGCATGGCTAGTTCGTTAGCATTAGCCGATGAGGCAGCGTGAATCGTCTCCATCTTGTCTGTCAGCGGTACTACCGCCAGCCGTATTTCTTCTGATATCTCACGACGGAGGCTGACACAAAAATCCGCCAACACTTTCTTCTGTGCTTCAGCGATGCGTGTCTCAGAGTCTGCGTGTAGCTTGGTCATGACCAAGAGCACAGCTTCGCTTAACTCCCCGACAACGGGCGACGATGTGGCCAGGCCCGGCGGGGATGGTTTGCTGGTTGTGGCGCATGGCTTCATGGCTCTGGTTTCCACCCCCGTCATCGTAGAAAGTCGAAAAAAGTCGATGAATGTATACTAAACACGACGACCTAGCAAACAGATAAAAAACAAATAAAAATTAAATAAAGACTAATGGGGAGAAAAGTATATTCAGCACGGTAGAAGGGAGCTCATGTGAAACACGTCTACTCCATGATCGCTCAGCTCCGCCCCCCCATATCATAATATTAGTAATAACAGTAAGGACAATCAACAAGAAACATATTAATTTACAAAATAGTCACTCGATCGGGTAGTCATTTTTCAAGTGTGGCCATTCAGATACATTTACAGGGCTTGTTCTCTTATTTTGTGACAACCGTCTACATATTTTGCAGCTAATGCTGTACACTGACTTTTCTCCCCACACATGTATAGTAACTTTTGGTGATCAGGGAGATGGATAAACTGTGCATCAATTTTGTTTATTTTATCAAAGAAGACTTCTCTTAGGTCCTTGTATTTCTCACAGTATAGCAGGAAGTGAAGTTCTGTCTCAATGTCCCCCTGATGGCAAAGTGAACACAGCCTGGCCTCTCTGGGCAGCCAGTTTTGCCTGTGTGACGGCCTGTTTCTATGGCTAGACTGTGTCCACACAGTCTGTACCGTGTCAATGTTTTTCTTAATTTTATCTCATTCACAGTAGTCAGGTATTCTGCCACCATGTACTCTCTGTTTAGGGTCAAATAGAATTCTAATTTACTTTGAGATTTGGTTGATTTGTTCCAATATTCTATATAGTTTTCTTTTTGTTTTGAGATTATTTGGTTGGGCCAGATTTTTTGGTATCTGTCCTGAAGCATTTGTGGGCAGAGATTTCTGACTAGCTGGCAGAGGGGACTCTTATCTGGGTTCATCTCTTGGCTCTGAAGGGCTTTGTAGTGGTAGGAGTGGGGGTCACTTGATTGGAGGTGTGTGTAAAATTTTATGGCTCGCTTTTGAATTTGAATGATTAGGGGGTATTGGCCAAGTTCTGCCCTGCATGCATTATTGGCAGTGTGTCTGTGGACCTTAAGTAGGTTTTTGCACAATTCTGCATGCAGTACTTCTAATGGGTGTTTTTCCCATTTTGGGAAATCTTGGTTAGTTAATGGACCCCACACTTCACTGCCATATAATATTATTGGATTTATTACGGAATTTAGAATTTTGAGCCAGGTCCTAATTGGGATGTCAATTGGAATTTTCCTTTTGATGGCATAAAAAGCCCTTCTTCCCTTCTCCTTCAATTCATTCACAGCCATATTGAAGTTTCCATTATGATTTATTTTCAATCCCAAATATGGGTAGCTTTTTGTGTTTTATAATATGTGTGTGCCTAATTTAAATGTATTATGTGAACTCTGAGACTCGTGTCTCCTTTGAAAGATCATGACTTTAGTCTTCTTCATGTTTACGTTCAGAGACCATGTCTGGCAGAACTGGTGGAGGATGTCTAGGTTCTGTTGTAGACCCTCTTTAGTGGCTGACAGCAGAACCAGATCATCTGCGTACATCAGTAATTTTACATTGGTATCGTGCAGAGTCAGACCGGGTGCAGTAGAAAGTTCTAATAACTTTGCTAATTCATTTATATATATATTAAACAATGTTGGGCTTAAATTGCACCCCTGGCGGACTCCGCGACCCTGGGTGAAGAAATTTGTTCTTTTATTTCCAATTCTAACCGCACATCTGTTTTTTGTGTACATGGATTTGATCAAGTCATATGTATTTCCTCCAACACCACTTTCTAGAATTTTGAAGAAAAGACCTGCCAAATTGAGTCAAAAGCAACAAGCGACAAAGCAGGAATATATTTTGTTTTTGTTCTGTTTTACGTGAATGTCAATTAGGGTTTTAAGAGTGTATATATGGTCAGAGGTACGATAATTTGGTAAGAATCCGATTTGGCTTTTACTTAGAACGCTGTGTTCTGTAAGGAATTCTATGAGTCTGGTGTTGATGATACTACATAGAAGTTTGCCCAAATTTCTCGTCACACAGATACCCCTATAGTTTTTTGGGTCATGTTTATCTCCACTCTTGAAAATTGGGGTTATGAGTCCTTCATTCCAGACATCAGGAAAATAGCCTAGATTTAGTGTCAAATTGAATAATTTTAAAATAGCCAATTGGAATTTTTCAGAGCTGTGTTTAATCATTTCATTTAATATGCCATCTGTACCACAGGCATTTCTAGCTTTAAGGCACTGGAGTTTTGATTTCAGCTCTTGTTCTGTGATTGGGAGGTCTAGAGGGTTTTGATTATCCTTTATGATATTTTCCCATTTTTGTAATTTTTCACATATCTGGCTGGTTTCCGTTTTTGTATTCAGGGGTACAGTTGTAAAGAGTGATGTGAAGTGGTTTGTCCAAACATCCCCATCTTGGATAGCCATTTCTTCCGGCTTATCTTTATTCAATGAGTTCCAGTGGTCCCAGAAGGAGTTAGAGCTTAGAGAGTCCTCTATTTTGCACAATTGTTTATTTACGTGATTGTTCCTTTTAATTCTGATGGTCTTTTTGTAGTGTTTCAATGATTCACAGTATTGGAGGCGTAAGGTGTCATTTTGTGGGTTTATGTGTTTCTGGTTTGATATTTTTCTTAGCTGTGTTCTAAGAGCATTACATTCTTTGTCAAACCAGTGGTCCTTTTTAGTTTTTCTCTGTTTGTTACCTGATAATTTTAATTTGGACTTTGTTGCAGTTCTTTCAAATATATAATTGATGTGTTCTACAGCTAGGTTTACTCCTTCAACACTGTTAGAGTATGGCATGGCTAGGAACGTATCTAACAGTGATTGTGTCTCATCACTGGCGATGGCTCTCTGGTAGTCCTGCATGCTGTTCTGGGACCATCTGTAGTATTTGGGGATGTTGTGTAGTTTACTGGGCTGTGTAGGGGGATTTTTGAGAGACTCAGTTCTTTTCATGTATGCAGTGATCTGACTGTGGTCGGAGAGTGGGGTCAGAGGTTTGACTGTGAATGAACTGAAGGATACTGGATCCAGATCTGTTATCATGTAATCTACTGTGCTGCTGCCAAGGGGTGAGCAGTAAGTGTACCTTCCTTGTGAGTCCCCTCTCACACGCCCATTGACAAGGTAGAGACTCAGTCCTCTACACAGCTGTAATAAATCCTTTCCATTTTTGTTTATGGAAGTGTCATGGTTATTTCTAGGGGACTGGTTTACATGGTTGCATATGGTGTGGTCAGATATGAAATTGTCTCCAAGTGTACTGGTGAAATCAGGGTGGGTTCCTGTAAAGTGTCACAGCCAACTAAGTAACACTGGGTGGTATGACATCCTGATCTTATATATGATTATGGGGAATGTCTGTAGATTCTTCCTGGACAATGGAATAGAAACACGTGTAAACACATATTAAAGTGCCACAAGTCAACGAGTGACACTTTGTATAATATTCTTATGTTTATTATATATGATTGGAGCTATGTATATGACCTGTATACTCTTTATACACTTATAAAACTATGTTACAGTTAATGTGCAGTCGGAGTGAAGAGCAGGCCTGAGCTGAGAGCAAGTCGGCACAGTTTAACCCTGTCCGGTCTGCATAGAATATAGCCAGCAGTCTCCCTCGTCTGCATCCCCTTGAGTTGGGGCGAGTGAGAACGAAGGGGGGGGGGGCCCCTTCGGAATGCAATCTCTGAGCAGGGTGCTTTCCACAGCAGGTTGTCACACTCTGCGTAGAGTAGACAAGGATAGGTACAAGTGTGTGCATATATATGTGTACACTGTATGCTATATATATATGTACTGTATTATACATGTAAGTGTATCTGTATATATCTGTAGTATTTATTGGGCTATGTAATATGTACTATGTACTATGTACTCATGCTGGAGGTGTGAGTTGCTTTCACTTCAATACTGTTTGGTCTGTACAGATGCATCTGTCTCCCTCCCCCCATGAGACCTTGACAGACAGGGCCTCTTCCTGGAGCTCTCCGGCCGGCAGACGCATTAAACTGGTTAACCCTTTGTGGGGTCTGAATGAGATGAAAAGTGAAGGGACTTTCCACAGCAGACACAATGGGAGTCTGTTCCAGCAAACATGTTACAATTACTTTCCAAGTTACGGCCTAGTGGAGTAGAAAGGGAGGAGAGCCAGTCCCCACGTACCGTGCACTGACTGGCTGGTGAAATGACATCACGGTGACAGCGCTGTATTTGGACCAATAAGCAGAAAAGATCTGGGGCCCTTTATAAAGGGCAACTGGCCAGATCACAGGCAGATTTTTACACTGAGCTGGAGAGAGAGGAAGATGTTGCTTGCGGGCACAAGCCGTGCCAGATCAGACTTTTTAGAGAGATGGAGATCCTGCTGCCAGACACGGGGCACAAGCCGAACCAGATGAGATGTTTTGTTCTGTGCATATTTTAACTGAAATGGACACTTTCCACTTCAGTCTCTTCTTGTAACTAGCTTTTTCTAATTAAAAATACCTCTTTATAAATATCCTTTGTATCCTTTCTTCACTCTCAGACGGCCGGACGGCCGGGTAAGCATGAAATGTGTTTTGCCTTGTAACTTCACCCTTTGCGTTTTGATTAAAAAGACGGGTAAGCATGGAGATGTATTTTTGCATTGTAACTTTACCAGTAATAATAATAATAATAATAATAATAATGTGCCTGTAATGTGCATGATTTATGATGTAAAAAACCTCCTGAGTAAGGCTTTAGCCAGACGGAGTATTAATGATGTAAAAACTTTAGAAGTGGGGCTTTATCCATACGGAGGCCTAAAGAGAAATATGTCAACCACGCGGTAAAGGGAGACATATGATTATGCATTAAGGCAAAATAGAATAAGTGGCTTTATCCCTAGCTCAGGCCTAAAGAGAGAAATATATATCAAGTAATGCCATATAGTGATAATACGTGTACTGTATCATGGGATTATCAAGTAAAGCCATACAGTGATAATATGTGTAAGTGGCTTTATCCCTAGCTATAATGGGATTATCAAGTAAAGCCATATAGTGATAATACGTGTACTGTATAATGGGATTATCAAGTAAAGCCATATAGTGATAATACGTGTACTGTATCATGGGATTATCAAGTAAAGCCATATAGTGATAATACGTGTAACGGATAAGGGAAATGGACCTCATCTGAATAAAGAGAGTCCTTCCCAGTGCAAATAAAATAAAAGATTCCGCAACTTCAATCACTCGACCTAAGGTCGATGACTGACGGGGGTCGGAACGGTGCATTCGCTATCTCTTGTCGGTCAGTGGTAACAACAACATTTTGTAGACTCATTTGGTTCTGCATGTCAACCACCTCGCAGGACGCTGTTTGATGTCAAGATGAGCAGACCAATGAGTTATGAAGTTATCGATCTGACCTAAGACCTAGCGTGGGCATTCAACATGGCGTCCCTGGCGATGTGCATTTATACTAACCAAAATAGGTGCTAAACGGCCGAAGAAGACAGGACTACTGTCAAAAGCCTCTGGAGTAAAATTAAATTACAGATTTGGCAAAAATTAAAGTAGAAAGCTCTACTGGCGACTCGAGTGGAAGGCTGTACTCGGGGATATCACAAATGAATAGAAAGCTCTATCTTGGTGATTAAAGCAACGTTTACTCACAACTAAAGGGTAACATAATGTTTATAGAGCTCTGGGGGGAGTTACAAGTGCAGCATAATTTCGTGCTTTGCCCACAGGAAGCGAATTGGCCCTACCCAAGACGAGAGCCAACTACCCAGAGACACTGTTTGTAAGGAGGGGAGACTGGATGTGAAGCGAAGTCAAAACGACCGTTCACAGAAAAGCGAGGGCTCCCTAGCCCAGAGACACTGTTTGTAAGGAGGGGAGACTGGATGTGAAGCGAAGTCAAAACGACCGTTCACAGAAAAGCGAGGGCTCCCTAGCCCAGAGACACTGTTTGTAAGGAGGGGAGACTGGATGTGAAGCGAAGTCAAAACGACCGTTCACAGAAAAGCGAGGGCTCCCTAGCCCAGAGACACTGTTTGTAAGGAGGGGAGACTGGATGTGAAGCGAAGTCAAAACGACCGTTCACAGAAAAGCGAGGGCTCCCTAGCCCAGAGACACTGTTTGTAAGGAGGGGAGACTGGATGTGAAGCGAAGTCAAAACGACCGTTCACAGAAAAGCGAGGGCTCCCTAGCCCAGAGACACTGTTTGTAAGGAGGGGAGACTGGATGTGAAGCGAAGTCAAAACGACCGTTCACAGAAAAGCGAGGGCTCCCTAGCCCAGAGACACTGTTTGTAAGGAGGGGAGACTGGATGTGAAGCGAAGTCAAAACGACCGTTCACAGAACTGCAAGCTAACTAGCTCGACATCGGCTAACAAGCCAGTGCTAACACCCATGAGCTGGCCCTAGCCAGACGGAAGCTAACTAGCACGACATCGGCTAACAAGCCAGTGCTAACACCCATGAGCTGGCCCTAGCCAGACGGAAGCTAACTAGCACGACATCGGCTAACAAGCCAGTGCTAACACCCATGAGCTGGCCCTAGCCAGACGGAAGCTAACTAGCACGACATCGGCTAACAAGCCAGTGCTAACACCCATGAGCTGGCCCTAGCCAGACGGAAGCTAACTAGCTCGCCATCGGCTAACAAACCAGTGCTAACACGATGTCTCACAATCATTCCCACATCATAGAGGAGGAATTACCCTCGGATGAGGGATTGGGAGTGTCTATACCCGACCTGGGTCTGGACTACCTAGGAGAACGGGAGGAACACCCAGAGTCCCCTGAAACGTTTGCGGGAAGTGAGGAATTCACAGAACCAAGCAAATCACAATACCCAGAGCTGCCGGCTGTACAGCAGGCAGTAATTGGCACAGAAAATAAACCTTACTGCTCTGACCAGTGTGGGAAGACCTTCAAGATGAAGAGAGAGCTTAAAAGTCACCACTTGGTACACACAGGAGAGAAACCTTACTGCTGTGACCAGTGTGGGAAGACCTTCAAGACAAAGAAAGAGCGTAAAGGTCACCACTTGGTGCACACACAAGAGAAACCTTACTGCTGTGACCAGTGTGGAAAGAGCTTCAAGACGAAGCGTCACCTTAAACTACACCACGTGGTACACACAGGAGAGAAACCTTACTGCTGTGACCAGTGTGGAAAGAGCTTCAAGACGAAGCGTCACCTTAAAGGTCACCACTTGGTGCACACACACGAGAAACCTTACTGCTGTGACCAGTGTGGAAAGAGCTTCAAGACGAAGCGACACCTTAAACTACACCACGTGGTACACACAGGAGAGAAACCTTACTGCTGTGACCAGTGTGGGAAGACCTTCAAGACTAAGGCAGAGCTTAAACCCCACAGACAGCGGAGACAGCCATGCAGGGTGCCAACCTGCAAAACTGGAACAGTTAAAGGTTATGTGTCTTGCTCAGGGACATTTCGACACACTACATGGGACAAGCTGGAATCGGACCAGAAACCCTCTGATTTCCAGACGACCGCTCTGCCTCCTGAGACACTGCTTATGCAGGCTGAGAATGCGGTCAAGACGGAAGCGTCAATTAAAGAGCAAGGGTTGAATCATGAAGATTCTCAACGTGAACAATCCATAGATCTAGACCACAGGGAACTGACGGTGGAGGAATCACCACAAAATGAGGAGAGTGATGACGACTGGATGGTTATGTGTGTGGTTATGTCGGACCTGACATTTGAACCCATAAATGGAGACCCTGTTCTGCCACAGGATATTGGAAATGGACAGAACCAAGAAGACGATGTAGTCATTTTTCCTCTTTATGAGGCGCAAGGCTCCACCTCAAAACGAGTATCTCCCTCCACTGGCATAGAGGCGTTCAACTCTCTAGACGAGTACCTAAAGGCCAAAAACATCAATTATGAGCACTGTTCCATTTTCTATGGCCCAGAAGAGGAGGATGGTGACATTCAGATGAAGGATCAGAACCCGAGGCCACAGATGACACCTTCAGGTGAAACTGAGTCTGAGCCTGAACAGGATGGGGAGCTAAATACCTCTGAAACTGAACACAGTTCTGATTACTCAACATATTGAGTAATAGCTCAAGAGAAGCTAGCACAAGGAAACGCTAGCTCACCAAAGGGGCTTCAAAGGCCCAAATGATGGAAAGAGAAGCAAGGACCCCCGGTCAAGATCCAGGGGAAAACATGGGGGAGAAACTAACCCCAGAGCAGCAAGCAGAGATGAGGGCAACAAAGGGAGAAATTACCTTCTGGGGCCCTGACACAAGTGACTCAAGCAAGTACAAACTGCACTTGACATACAGCTCATCTGTCAAGAGGAATAATATAAAGTGTTATTGTCATTTAGGAAGAAACATGACATAGAATACTACATGCATTTTGTATATATTCTAAGTATAATATGTAAAGATGTCCGTCCTTGCTCTAAACCCAGAGTAAAGTAAAGTGAATTTGTAATCTATTTCATTCAGAAGGGATTTCCTGACAGCAACCATTTGGTGGGTTAGCACCCTACCAGCCATATCAGCTGCATGAGATGTACACTCACCAGCGCCTATGGGTAAAAAATTGAGACTCTGCAAACTCTCATCAAGCTTAGCACCTTGACGCGGGGGGACAGAGCGAGCATCAGGGTCTCTGTATCCGACGGGCCTATCAGATTTGTGGGGACTTGGAAGCCTCGGCACACAGGACGCTGTGGTGCTTGGGCGGCCAAGTCACTGGTTTATAGGTCTGTCAAAACGGATTGGAGGTTCCGGGGCTAAGAACATGAGTTCAAGTGAGTTGGGCTTTATACTATTTAAATAGGTATCAAAAGCCGAAAGAATATGAACCGAAATGACTGCTGTCAGGTGCCTCTGGAGTAGAATCAATTACAGATTTGAAAAAACAAAACGTAGAAGGTTCTACTCAAAGAAAGAATCACACTTAAAGTATATTTTTGTGATTGCAGTGAAAGATCACTCATGACTAAAAAGTTACGTAATGTTTTCTTACAGTCAAAAACGTAGAAGGTTCTACTCAAAGAAAGAATCACACTTAAAGTATATTTTTGTGATTGCAGTGAAAGATCACTCATGACTAAAAAGTTACGTAATGTTTTCTTACAGTCAAAAACGTAGAAGGTTCTACTTAAAGAAAGAATCACGCTTAAAGTATATTTTTGTGATTACGGTAAAAAGGTTTACTCATGACTAAAAAGTTACGTAATGTTTTCTTACAGTCAAAAACGTAGAAGGTTCTACTTAAAGAAAGAATCACCCTTAAAGTATATTTTTGTGATTACGGTAAAAAGGTTTACTCATGACTAAAAAGTTACGTAATGTTTTCTTACAGTCAAAAACGTAGAAGGTTCTACCTAAAGAAAGAATCACGCTTAAAGTATATTTTTGTGATTACGGTAAAAAGGTTTACTCATGACTAAAAAGTTACGTAATGTTTTCTTACAGTCAAAAACGTAGAAGGTTCTACTTAAAGAAAGAATCACGCTTAAAGTATATTTTTGTGATTACGGTAAAAAGGTTTACTCATGACTAAAAAGTTACGTAATGTTTTCTTACAGTCAAAAACGTAGAAGGTTCTACTTAAAGAAAGAATCACGCTTAAAGTATATTTTTGTGATTACGGTAAAAAGGTTTACTCATGACTAAAAAGTTACGTAATGTTTTCTTACAGTCAAAAACGTAGAAGGTTCTACTCAAAGAAAGAATCACCCTTAAAGTATATTTTTGTGATTACGGTAAAAAGGTTTACTCATGACTTGAAGTAACTAAATGCTTACTTAAAGTCAGAACTTAAGTAGAAAAAACTCTACTTTGTGAATAGCAGGCTGAAATAGCCATTGCGAATAGCAGGCTGAAATAGCCATTGCGAGCAGGCTGAAATAGCAGGCTAACTAGCCATTGCTAACAGGACGAGGCTACTCACATGAACAGACAGGTATATGATAACCTTGGACATGCCGGAAGTAAGAGGATGTTGGTATACCTGAGAACTAACAACATTCTCATACCTAAAGCCAAACAAAGAGCGATAACAGTCCAAAAGGCCTGTGAACAATGTGCGCTGGTAAAGGTGCGCTGGTAAAGGGACAAAACCTGAACCAGTGCCACACTCTTAGACGGGGGGGGGGGGGGCTATCCCCCGGAGTCAGCGGACGACGCAGCGGATGGCAAGAAGGAATATACTGACTCAGGTCAGAAATCGGAACTAGAGGAAGACCGGGATAGGTCAAGCTCCAGAGCATCCTCAAGGTCCTCATCTAGACCTCCCAGACCTCCCAGACCTCCCAGACCTCCCAGACCTCCCAGACCTCCTAGACCTCCCAGACCGGACAGAGAGACATCGGCCTGGACCCAGGTTACAGGGCGACGAGAGCCCTGAATGGACCTGAAAGAGAGAAAAGAAATGAGTCCTCTGTGGACTGTATCTGTGATGTCCTGCGAGGCCTACGGACAGGGTCACACGATAGGTCAAGCTCCAGAGCATCCTCAAGGTCCTGATCTAGACCTCCCAGACCTCCCAGACCTCCTAGACCTCCCAGACCGGACAGAGAGACATCGGCCTGGACCCAGGTTACAGGGCGACGAGAGCCCTGAATGGACCTGAAAGATGCAAGTCTTCCCGCCGGCTACCAGGGTAACAAGGTACCAAGATGGCAGAGGGGGTGTGGAGAGTCACAGCCACGTGACCCCACAATCGCCATCTCGTCCCCCAGTACAGACGCTATTAAGACAATGGAAAATGACCGACCAGGATGACAGAGGGGGTGTAAAGTGTCACAGCCAACTAAGTAACACTGGGTGGTATGACATCCTGATCTTATATATGATTATGGGGAATGTCTGTAGATTCTTCCTGGACAATGGAATAGAAACACGTTATGTGTAAACACATGTTAAAGTGCCACAAGTCAACGAGTGACACTTTGTATAATATTCTTATGTTTATTATATATGATTGGAGCTATGTATATGACCTGTATACTCTTTATACACTTATAAAACTATGTTACAGTTAATGTGCAGTCGGAGTGAAGAGCAGGCCTGAGCTGAGAGCAAGTCGGCACAGTTTAACCCTGTCCGGTCTGCATAGAATATAGCCAGCAGTCTCCCTCGTCTGCATCCCCTTGAGTTGGGGCGAGTGAGAACGAAGGGGGGGGGGGGCCCCTTCGGAATGCAATCTCTGAGCAGGGTGCTTTCCACAGCAGGTTGTCACACTCTGCGTAGAGTAGACAAGGATAGGTACAAGTGTGTGCATATATATGTGTACACTGTATGCTATATATATATGTACTGTATTATACATGTAAGTGTATCTGTATATATCTGTAGTATTTATTGGGCTATGTAATATGTACTATGTACTATGTACTCATGCTGGAGGTGTGAGTTGCTTTCACTTCAATACTGTTTGGTCTGTACAGATGCATCTGTCTCCCTCCCCCCATGAGACCTTGACAGACAGGGCCTCTTCCTGGAGCTCTCCGGCCGGCAGACGCATTAAACTGGTTAACCCTTTGTGGGGTCTGAATGAGATGAAAAGTGAAGGGACTTTCCACAGCAGACACAATGGGAGTCTGTTCCAGCAAACACGTTACAATTACTTTCCAAGTTACGGCCTAGTGGAGTAGAAAGGGAGGAGAGCCAGTCCCCACGTACCGTGCACTGACTGGCTGGTGAAATGACATCACGGTGACAGCGCTGTATTTGGACCAATAAGCAGAAAAGATCTGGGGCCCTTTATAAAGGGCAACTGGCCAGATCACAGGCAGATTTTTACACTGAGCTGGAGAGAGAGGAAGATGTTGCTTGCGGGCACAAGCCGTGCCAGATCAGACTTTTTAGAGAGATGGAGATCCTGCTGCCAGACACGGGGCACAAGCCGAACCAGATGAGATGTTTTGTTCTGTGCATATTTTAACTGAAATGGACACTTTCCACTTCAGTCTCTTCTTGTAACTAGCTTTTTCTAATTAAAAATACCTCTTTATAAATATCCTTTGTATCCTTTCTTCACTCTCAGACGGCCGGACGGCCGGGTAAGCATGAAATGTGTTTTGCCTTGTAACTTCACCCTTTGCATTTTGATTAAAAAGACGGGTAAGCATGGAGATGTATTTTTGCATTGTAACTTTACCAGTAATAATAATAATAATAATAATAATAATAATAATAATAATGTGCCTGTAATGTGCATGATTTATGATGTAAAAAACCTCCTGAGTAAGGCTTTAGCCAGACGGAGTATTAATGATGTAAAAACTTTAGAAGTGGGGCTTTATCCATACGGAGGCCTAAAGAGAAATATGTCAACCACGCGGTAAAAGGAGACATATGATTATGCATTAAGGCAAAATAGAATAAGTGGCTTTATCCCTAGCTCAGGCCTAAAGAGAGAAATATATATCAAGTAATGCCATATAGTGATAATACGTGTACTGTATCATGGGATTATCAAGTAAAGCCATACAGTGATAATATGTGTAAGTGGCTTTATCCCTAGCTATAATGGGATTATCAAGTAAAGCCATATAGTGATAATACGTGTACTGTATAATGGGATTATCAAGTAAAGCCATATAGTGATAATACGTGTACTGTATCATGGGATTATCAAGTAAAGCCATATAGTGATAATACGTGTAACGGATAAGGGAAATGGACCTCATCTGAATAAAGAGAGTCCTTCCCAGTGCAAATAAAATAAAAGATTCCGCAACTTCAATCACTCGACCTAAGGTCGATGACTGACGGGGGTCGGAACGGTGCATTCGCTATCTCTTGTCGGTCAGTGGTAACAACAACATTTTGTAGACTCATTTGGTTCTGCATGTCAACCACCTCGCAGGACGCTGTTTGATGTCAAGATGAGCAGACCAATGAGTTATGAAGTTATCGATCTGACCTAAGACCTAGCGTGGGCATTCAACAGTTCCCGTTCGGGCATTGAAGTCACTGCAAACAAGCACATGACCTTGACTTTGATAAAGACATATTTCTGACTCAAGGTTGGAGAAGATGTCGTCTGAGTAATATGGAGACCCAGTGGGTGGTATGTATATTCCACAGATAAATAGGTCTCTCTGAGAGGGGATTACTTCTTTATTTAGTTTTAACCAAATATGATTGTTCCCGGTTTTTAGAATCTGTATTGACTGGTGGAGTTGTGATTTGTACCAAATTATCAATCCCCCTGAGTCTCTGCCCTGACTAATATGTTTTGTTTTATTTGATGGCAAAATGACTTCTCTATAGTGAGGAGGGCAGTGTGTGTCTACATCTTCTCTGCACCATGTCTCAGTTAGGATTAAGAGGTCATTGTTTGTTATAGCCTGTAAAAAATCGGAGTCTCTACTCTTAAGGCCGTATGTTGAAGAGCAAAGACCCTGTATGTTCCAGCAACTGATGGCAAATGATTGCATTTTGTACAAAAAATCTCTCTCTCTCTCTCTCTCTCTCTCTCTCTCTCTCTCTCTCTCTCTCTCTCTCTCTCTCTCTCTCTCTCTCTCTCTCTCTCTCTCTCTC
>NW_028174653.1:0-27500 GCF_963971535.1 Notolepis coatsorum
GGCCGTGTGGACCAGTGCAATGGTAATGCTCTTCTCCGATAACCACTGATATTATATTCTTCTGGGATTGACATATGCCCGCCATGTTAAATTGGAAATTAGATGGAAGGGTTTAGCACAATGCCTGCAAGGTCGGACCTACATTAAGTCTCTACTGAGAATTGTATTCAAAACAGATTACAGAGGGCATAATGTTCTATTTCACATAGGAATTCCCATCAACCCAGGTGTTTCCCATCAACCCAGGTGTCTCCCATCAACCCAGGTGTCTCCCATCAACCCCCAGGTGTTTCCCATCCACCCAGGTGTTTCCCATCAACCCAGGTGTCTCCCATCAACCCAGGTGTTGTCCCATCCACCCAGGTGTTTCCCATCAACCCAGGTGTTTCCCATCACCCAAGTGTTTCCCATCAACCCAGGTGTCTCCCATCAACCACCAGGTGTCTCCCATCAACCCCCAGGTGTCTCCCATCAACCCCCAGGTGTCTCCCATCAACCCCCAGGTGTTTCCCATCAACCCCAGGTGTTTCCCATCAACCCAGGTGTCTCCCACAACCCACAGGTGTCTCCCATCAACCCAGGTGTTTCCCATCAACCCAGGTGTCTCCCATCAACCCAGGTGTCTTCCATCCACCCAGGTGTTTCCCATCAACCCAGGTGTCTCCCATCAACCCCCAGGTGTTTCCCATCAACCCCAGGTGTCTCCCATCAACCCCCATGTGTCTCCCATCAACCCCCAGGTGTTTCCCATCAACCCCCAGGTGTTTCCCATCAACCCAGGTGTCTCCCACAACCCACAGGTGTCTCCCATCAACCCCCAGGTGTCTCCCATAGACCCCCAGGTGTCTCCCATCAACCCCCAGGTGTTTCCCATCAACCCCAGGTGTCTCCCATCAACCCCCAGGTGTCTCCCATCAACCCCCAGGTGTTTCCCATCAACCCCCAGGTGTTTCCCATCAACCCAGGTGTCTCCCACAACCCACAGGTGTCTCCCATCAACCCAGGTGTTTCCCATCAACCCAGGTGTCTCCCATCAACCCAGGTGTCTTCCATCCACCCAGGTGTTTCCCATCAACCCAGGTGTCTCCCATAGACCCCCAGGTGTCTCCCATCAACCCCCAGGTGCTTCTTGTGTTCTTGTTTGTGTTTGTACTTTTTTTTTTATATTATATTGTACTCGTATTTATACTTAAGTGTATATATAATGTATATAGATACTGGACTGTATAGGACTGTGAAGCTATGTATACACCACCCTGTATCGCCCCCATGCTGCTCTGACACCCGCATTTCCCCAAGGGGATTAATAAAGGATCATCTTATCTTATCTTATTTCACAGTGTTTTCAAGTTTTATCACTTTGTTCATTCACAACGGTTTGTCCAAATGTAGACCAAGCTACTGTGGGGTGTACTGCAGAGATGTGTGTGTGTGTATTAGCAAGGCTGCAGTGGCACAGCAGCGTAGTCACCTCAAGTGCAGTGACTAATTCATCAGTAACAAAATACACCACCAAAAAGAACTTGCCACATTGCATTCCCACACGCGTGAATAACGTAACTATTTCTGGAAGATAATGAGAAATACCCGGGAATCGGATCTCATCCCGTTATTCACAACACAAACACAATGTGTTTTACTGATTGGAGTGAGCTCTTCTAAAGTCTCATGCACAGGGGGGAGTTGAGGCAATAACTCCCCCCTGTGAGGAAGACATAGTCCCTTTCTAAACGTAATGACACCTGTAACTATGGTCACAAAACAGGAAGGTCAGCGGGGCCTCCACACCTCTCGTGTTCTCTGAGGAAGTCAAATGCGATACGGTACATGCATCATGAAAACAATAACACAAGCTGATGACTTCCCCGAGCCTATATTCCCTCCCTGGAATTATAACCCGCGGTACACAGTCAGCGACTTACGGCTGAGTGGCGACGGGTGGCGCAGGGTGATGCAAAGAGCCCCATGCGGTTTCTGAGATGCTACCGTAGCGGATAATGAGCGCCAAGGGCAGCATGTCACTCCATGCACCGAACATAATCTCTCATTTCAATCGTTAGGGGAAAGAAAGAGGGAATTGTGGGGAAAATAGGAAGAACCAGAAACTGCTTTCGCTTCCCGATGTAAATATCATGTGAATGTCATCCTCTTCCCTAGGCTATAATACAGTATAGAGATAGATATTTGTCTTTGCCAGTCAAAATTCAGCTGCTCCTAAAGTTCCACAAAAACAAAGTGTGTGTGAGTCATAAACACTGTTTACTAGGCCACGCAAAAGTAAATAAACAGAGGCTCATTACAGACGGCCGATGATGTTGTCTCACTACATTGCAGTTAGCCGTTAAATTGGCCATTCAAATCAGTAGCACGTCTCCGAATAGAAACACAGCAATCTCCTCAAATGGGAGAAGGGACGCTGTTTAAACAGCCAATAAACTACATACAAACACACTGAAGTGAATCGGACCAGCACTGTGGCTGTATCAGACACACAAATCAAATCAAATCAAATTTATTTGTAAGGCCCGACAACACACGTTAATGTCCCCATGGGCCAGACACGTCTTCTTTAAACAAGTCAAGAAGAAACAATAATAATCACAATAAATCAAGAACACCACAAAAACACCACACCTCTGTTTATTATTTACACAATGACAGGATGAGGTAAAAAAGAAATGTGCAGCCCTGAAATGTCCTTTAAAAGAGTCCCAGTTTTGCATCATGACTTCTTGCATTGTTACGAGCCAGATGTCATAATGATCTCTCTCTCTCTCTCTCTCTCTCTCTCTCTCTCTCTCTCATCTCATGTCTCCACCCCTTACTGTCCGATACCTCTGCTGAAGGTCCTACCAAGGCCCCTGCTGCATTAAGTACAGAACTCCGATGCTAGGTTTCTCACCCGCACCAAACCCTGGCAGCACATCGCCCTGCAGCAACTTCACTGGCTTCCCATAAAACACTGCGTAACTTTCAAGGTCCTCCTCCTCACCTACGAATCCCTGCACTGTCTGGCTACCTCATACCTAGCTGACCTACTCCGTCCCTACACCGTCCCTACACCGTCCCTACACCACCCCTGCTCCACCCCTACACCCCGGACGCCGTTACTCTGATACCGGACTTCCTTGCTATCACAAAAGATCCAACCTTGGTGACCGAGCTTTCTCTGCTGTCACAGAGAAACCGTTCGGCCAACAATTACAGAGCATAGCTTGGTGGGTGCACTCATATCTGGTGCCATTAAAAGGAGGCTATGCCTGAGAGCAGTTCTGTAAAAGAGCCCAGATCCAAATGAGAATGACTTTGGGCAATATTGCTACATCATAACGGCAATATTGCTACATCATAACGTCTTCGAAGAACCCTTCAGATGGTTGCATTGGGCAGTCTCATTTGAAATAAATGTGAATTTGATGTTTTGAGTCAGTTTGATGAGTCAAGAGAAGAAACCGGTAACCGCGGGTCTTTCACCTCGGTAACCGCGGGTCTTTCACCTCGGTAACCACGGGTCTTTCACCTCGGTAACCACGGGTCTTTCACCTCGGTAACCGCACGTCTTTCACTTCGCTAACCGCACGTCTTTCACCTCGGTAACCGCACGTCTTTCCCCTCTGTAACCGCACGTCTTTCCCCTCTGTAACCGCACGTCTTTCCCCTCTGTAACCGCACGTCTTTCCCCTCGCTAACCGCACGTCTTTCACCTCGGTAACCGCACGTCTTTCACCTCGCTAACCGCATGTCTTTCACCTCGCTAACCGCATGTCTTTCACCTCGCTAACCGCATGTCTTTCACCTCGGTAACCGCATGTCTTTCACCTCGGTAACCGCACGTCTTTCACCTCGGTAACCGCATGTCTTTCACCTTGGTAACCGCATGTCTTTCACCTCGCTAACCGCACGTCTTTCACCTCGGTAACCGCATGTCTTTCACCTTGGTAACCGCATGTCTTTCACCTCGGTAACCGCACGTCTTTCACCTCGGTAACCACGGGTCTTTCACCTCGGTAACCGCACGTCTTTCACCTCGCTAACCGCACGTCTTTCACCGCGGTAACCGCACGTTTTTCACCTCGGTTACCGCACGTCTTTCCCCTCTGTAACCGCACGTCTTTCCCCTCTGTAACCGCACGTCTTTCCCCTCTGTAACCGCACGTCTTTCCCCTCGCTAACCGCACGTCTTTCACCTCGGTAACCGCACGTCTTTCACCTCGCTAACCGCATGTCTTTCACCTCGCTAACCGCATGTCTTTCACCTCGCTAACCGCATGTCTTTCACCTCGGTAACCGCATGTCTTTCACCTCGGTAACCGCACGTCTTTCACCTCGGTAACCGCATGTCTTTCACCTTGGTAACCGCATGTCTTTCACCTCGCTAA
The DNA here is from genome assembly GCF_963971535.1 of Notolepis coatsorum. Taxonomy (NCBI): domain Eukaryota; kingdom Metazoa; phylum Chordata; class Actinopteri; order Aulopiformes; family Paralepididae; genus Notolepis; species Notolepis coatsorum. Next base: position 4,380 of record NW_028174653.1, read on the forward strand.
CCGCACGTCTTTCACCTCGGTAACCGCATGTCTTTCACCTTGGTAACCGCATGTCTTTCACCTCGGTAACCGCATGTCTTTCACCTCGGTAACCGCATGTCTTTCACCTCGCTAACCGCATGTCTTTCACCTCGCTAACCGCATGTCTTTCACCTCGGTAACCGCATGTCTTTCACCTCGGTAACCGCACGTCTTTCACCTCGCTAACCGCATGTCTTTCACCTCGGTAACCGCATGTCTTTCACCTTAGTAACCGCACGTCTTTCACCTCGGTAACCACGGTTCTTTCGGGGGGGAAACCCGTTTTAGCGCTACGCCAGTCTCTCCGAATCTGCCTTCTGACTCATTGACTTACACTTCAAACGGCGCGTGTTTAAGTGTCGAACCCGTTTAAAATTATTCATCCATTTCTCTTTCAAGGTATTTCTGACCATTTCCCTTTGAACCTGTGACTTCCTGGAAAGAAAAAAGGAAAAGGGAGATTCAGATTCAGCCGCTTATCTGGTGATGCACAGGGGTCTGTCTCCTTACACTGTGCTGAGCTAAGCTACAGCTTCAGGGCATTAGGGGGAAAAAAAGTGTTCACCTCATTTATGAAGTACATACATATCCTATTTATATCGTACTGTATATATATGGCATTTTTCACCTCAGGTCACGTTACGTGGAGGTGAAGCTCGTATTTTCGTTCCCCCCTGGGCATCATTCTGTTTAAGCTCTGAACCAATTTAATACAGACCGGGGGAATGTACAGGGAAGCCTGATAGATTGACTCAAATCCCTGTCTCCACTGTACTGGGAGCATTCGGAGGGGGCAAGATAGAGGGATAGAGGGGGAGGTGAGGGTGGAACGGGAGAGAGGGGGCTCGGAGAGGAAGAGAGGTGGATACGTATGGAGAGTGAGAGAGAGAGAGAGAGAGAGAGAGAGAGAGAGAGAGAGAGAGAGAGAGAGAGAGAGAGAGAGAGAGAGAGAGGAAGAAAGAATGATACAAAAAAAGAGACAGATGTCTGATAGATAGACGGAGAGGCAGAGAGGGAGTGCAGAGAGAGACTGGTGGAAAGAGAAAGAGAGAGACAGAGACACAGACAAAGAGAGAGACTGGTGGAAAGAGAAAGAGAGAGACACAGAAAGAGAGAGAGAGACACAGAAAGAGAGAGAGCCTCCTTCACACATGCACTGGACTGCTGACCTTATGCAAATGAAAATGTTAAAATGATTCTGCATGGAGTTTACCCTCCCAGCACCCAAGTCTTATGTCTACGTATTGACCACCTGAGTGCGTGTGCGAATACAAGCAGGCCATTGTTTGCAGAATTCACACAGTGAGTCATCATCATTAGGTGGCCACTTTTTCTCTCCAACTCTGTGGGCATGTTGATTAACATTATGTTAACCATGTTCCTTATACAACAATGTTGCATACGACTAACCTTTTCCCGATGATTGTTAAATTAAAACGTATGGGTTGTCGATAATAATTATATCTGTGTTATTCTCTTCCATTTCATTCCCGGCCAAGGACAAGACACACAAGGCATTTGTTTGTGAGGTGCAAGACTGCAAGTCGTACATTTATGTTAAATGTGTGATTCTGACAGTGTTTTAGCCTGTATGGAATGATTATCAAGTGGTCCTAATTTATCAAAAAGAAATGTCAGTTTTTGCTCAATAATGCTTTGCCATTTTTTTTTAAACATTAGGTCATGTGCGAAAGAGGCTAGAGAGAGAGATATGTATAATTTTCAACAATAATTAAGGAATAATACACGAGAACCAGTGGAATATCAGGAATATTGCCACGGCTGTGATGCGCCCGCAGCCATGAGAGCGAAGCTCAAGTGGCGTAGGCATCACAGAGGATGCATACAGACAACTCTAGGGTTTTTTATATCGATTTCAGTGAACTTGTCATAGAATTTTCTTTCCTAAAGATGTATTTTTGCTATGGAATTTCAAATGGAGTAGGCTATCAATCAGGCAATTGGCAGTTGGCAGTTGGCAGTTGAAACTTTCTATAACATTCTAAAGCCAGCGCAGTGGTGATTTAACCGTGAGTGTATCATGAATATACTCACGGCTTAGAACGTTCTCGACCAATCACAATGCGTGGTCGGACCTACTTGTTGTATAATATACAATATCATATTGTTGTCAGATTAATTGTGATACCTTGGTATCAGTGGCGGAACTTTGGTCCCAGCGTGGGGGGGATAAATTAGGGGGCGTGGTCAGTGACGCAGGGGGGGGGGGTCGTTTTTTTTTGTGTTATATAATTTTTTTTTTATATAAAATATATATATTATATAATTATACTTGTAGTTGTATTGTCTGCGAGACATCGCCACCACGCAACACAAAATGCTCGCTATCTGCAAACAGCTCCACTGTCTGTCAGTCATAACCAACACTCTCGTTCACTAGGATACTATGATGAATTGAAAATGGGGGACGGTCCCTGATGTAAACAAGACGAAAGTCTTTCTCTGGTCTGCATCCCCTTACAGTACTGTACTGTACCCATTCTGCAATCTGTTAATAAACTTTTCAATCAAACTTTTCAATCAAAACAGCTGCCCAACTCCGCGCTCTGAGCGTTCTGATGCACACATCACAGCCCAGTTTACCCCACCTGGCTGTTGCGCCCTCTGTGTCACTGTCGCAACAACAATCGCTGCAGGAGCGATAAATAATAACACACATTACCTATTCCGAAGACGGTAAAACACAGAAGGTGGTCTTGCGTTCAGGAGTGGTGGAAATAAACTCCTTCATGACAACATGAATGTCCAGTGAGTCCAGAATATCCTGATGCATATGCTGCGCCTGCAGCAAGTCCAGGTTATTATTATTAAAGAAATCAGATGAGACATTTATTTTCTGAGACACAAGTAAACACACTCCACTTCAGTCAGTCCTCCCTCTCTGCAATTCGTTCCCGCATACAACATCACCGACAGATATATTCCTTTACTGCGAATTGTCCCAAAACAAAAACCATTCCAGGCCGCTATTTCTTTACCAACGGATTTCCAGTTCCAACTGGTTCATGCGTCGGCTACACTACACACTGCTTTAATAACACTGCATTATCGAGACAGCGCCCCTATGTATGACTTTGAGGATCTGGCAATGCATTCCAAGAGTAGGGTAAATCTGCAGTGCCGGCACTGTGTAGTAGCGAGTCACAGTGCTGGCCGCCAGGCCGCGCAGTTGCAGCGGTTTGGAAAACATGGGGGGGACAAATACTGCATTCTGAAATCATGCAGGGGACATTTTCCGGGGACCCCCCCGCAAGTTACGCCCCTGCTTGGTATGCTTACAGTAAACAAATGAGACCATTACTGAAACAATTGGTCACCTAATTATCATGCTAAAACCGCATTTCCCATAAACCCCTTTGCTTGTTGTTGCAAAGGCAATGTTGCCTTTTGTTCACACCTCCCACAGCTCCGCGTTCGATTTGTTTTGGAGACGCAAGGAGTGAGTTGGCAGCCCCTGCTGACCGTGAGTGTGGCGCTGTTCTCGTTGACAAGGCAGGTTTCGCTTTGGAAAGGCTTCCATTGTGGCGCAATGTGCATATGACAATATGACAATAAACAATCTTGAATCTTGAATGTAGTTCAACAGAACTCCTGTGGATCCGAAACCTGTTCCGCGGTCGTCTGGCACACAGTGAAAGCATTACCACTGTGCTCGACTGCAGTCAAGAACACGACTTACTTACTTCAGAGATGTTGATAATTGTCGGGCGCCCTCTCCTCTGTGTTAGTAATTGGATTGAGACGGATGAAAAAACAAGACATAACGTGTTTTTATATCATGTTGTGCGCTGGTAACCGGGATATACGCTTTCTTTTTACATGGCCATTAGACTGATGAAGAAATTGTAGATTTGTTTTATGGCTCTATCTCTCTCTCTCCTGCTGCCAAAGGCTTTTAAACAGTTTTGGTTTGAACAGCGATAAGAGTGGCTGTGCTCAGGGGAAGTGTTGCATGGATAAACACCACATGTTAACTCAGAGATGAAGCGGAGTGCCAAAATGGATCCTATTGAAAAGCTTTCACATGGTACCATCAAAAGAGATAAAGTAAATGACTCAACTATCAAGTTATTATTTTCCAAAAGGCAAAAAAAGAAAACTAACATCATGAGCCACAAGACAGATAAAGAGATAGATAGATTTATATCTGTCCACTTTCGTGGAAATTTGTCTTTGGCTTCACCATGATTGCAAATCAATAAGACAACACAGTACCCACACCACACAGGCACAAAAGACATTGGCCCAAAACAGCCCAATACAAAAGAAAAACAAACACAAACACAAACGCAGACAGAGCTTCAGGTACCTAACCAGTATTGTGGTTAAAAATGTACGGCTTGACAACATACAATACGGAGACACAGAGAAAGGAGGACTCGTTCTCCCGTGGGGACCATCAGACCACCCAGCCGGCTCTGCCACAGCACGTCAGGCACCCCAGGGAGAGCCAGGCCAAGGATTGGGGGTGTGGTTGATACAGGATAACACTGGGGGTGATGGTGCCAAGGCAGCTCCCCCCAGTCAGCGTGATTTTTTTCCCGTAGCATATGTTTGCGAAGACGCTCTCTGATTGGCTAGCCGCGTACAGCGAAGACCCTCTCTGATTGGTTTAGCTCCGAAGGGTCTCTTCCGCATATTCAACAACAATTGATATGTTGTTCCCTAACCCTAACCTTAACCTTAACCTTAACCCTAACCCTAACCTTAACCTTAACCCTAACTGTTACGAAGGATCAGATTAAACCGAATATATATATTTATTGATTGATATATATTGCATAATATTTGTATATCGTCTGATATCCCTTGTGTATTCTTTGTACATATACACGGAATATCCCTTTAACCTAGTACAGACCATAATATTTCGTTCTCCTATTGGACAGCGGTCCCCTAGGCGCCACTGCCATACCCCCAAGGCCTAGTTCAAAGTCACCGCCAAAGACATGCCTGCACATGAACGGCTCTGCGCAAGAATACGAGACAGGAATAAGGCTGGTACTAGTTTGTTCGCCTAACGTATAAATATGGCGCAGGTGAATACAGAAGTAGTTCGAGTTACCCAAGTGAAGCCTCACCCACGATACAACGTGCGGTGAAGTAGGGCCCGTTTGGCCCCAAATAGAGCATTGAGACCGCGTGCGAATTGATAACTGAAGTATCAGAGTTTAACGCTGTACCGTCGAGTTCGACCTATTCTATTAATTCAGTAATAGTCTATTTATGTATAGTGTATCGTGCGGCTACCGTTCTACAGTGACCAGCATCACCAACGTTTCCTCGTACCAGTTAGTGTGCTTATCCAGGCTGGGCAGCTTACCCTGGCGCCTTCACCCGAGGAGCCCTAGACGAGGACCGTGTGGACATGTACACTGGATAACCTACCCGACGACTACATAGCCCTTTTCGGCTGGATTATATTTGCTTTGGTCCTGTATCTGATGGAGCGGAGAACCGTCTACACCCACAACTGTGTGGGATTTACCCTGTGAGGAGCATCGTCGAGCCCGCCTCTAAGACGCCTGAGGCTGGCTAGCTTTCTTCCATGCTGCACCGCATACCGGAGAATAGCTGCTGCTTTCGTCTGCCGATCAAGGGAGTAATGTACCGTCTCCCGTAGCTGGAGCTTATTGATTCCCCGGTGATCCAGACTTTGCATTCGAACATTTCCTCTCCCCTTGCTGGCCTACAACCGGAGGGACCCTACTATTATCTCCCGCTGCCTTACTAGTGTACCATAGATATAATTCCTAAGATACAGGTGGTATTCATTATCTCCTGCGTAATATTCCAATGGACTTACGCTCTTGACTTACTCACGCACATTCTTCGCCTTATAAGCGCGACTCTACGTAAAGTATTGTTATATACTATCATTGCTGCTAATAAATATTATTATAACCCAGTTTTGTGTGGAACCGTGTCATTGTGGGAAGTGTTCATCTGATATACCTGTGTACTGTATGGCCAGTAGTAATGTACATAAGACAGTAGTGGTTTAATGATACCATACTTATTAATACAGTCAGGGAATTGTACCCCTCAGTTACAATTGGTCCTTCGAGCCGGAGGGTAATTAGCGTAATATTAATATAATATTAATATTAACATGGCCGATGATGAACACTCCACAAACGGTTCTCCTAAACTAGATCGCCCGCAGCGCAGACAGCAGCCACCTCTTTCCCTAGAGGACTACGCTGACAGTCTACTACCTAGCGTTATAAAGAAGTTAAGTACGGATAAAATAAATAAAGCGGATAGTAAAAGTATGTCAAACCCTACCGACCAGGCGACCCCGCCAGTAGAGACCCTAGTGGGTTCTAACGTAACTGACCAAGCTCACGGGGGGGACCAGGAGGGACCTGACATGACTTTACCCCCCGCCGACGCCAACGAGGTAGTCCCCGGAGAGCTCCAGGATAAAGAAAGCCCTTCAGGGACGGAACCCGACCCACTACCAGAAGAGACGCACACCCAGGAGACGGACCTCCTCGGAGCGCGACAGGAGAACGGATCTCCAACGAGCACTGCCAGAAGCCGATCACCTCCGCCTGTGTCTTCCCCCAGCGAAGCGGACAAGATGCTGGCGCAGGCACTCATCGCCACCCTGGCAGCCTCCACCGAACGCGATCGACTTCAAGCGCAACAGACGAGCGAGCGCGAACAAGCTGCAGACAAACGAGAGCGCCTTCACGCGCAACTCCAAGCGCAAGCCCTCAGTGAACGCGAACATTCTGCAACCGAGCGAGAACGCTTCCAGGCGCAACAAAGGAGTGAAGACGACCGCATAAGACTGGAGACCAGACGCCTTCAGACAGAAGAGAACATTGAAAGAAGCCGCGCCGATGCACAGTGCGCCGCCGCCAATGCACAGCGCGACGCCGCCCATGCCAGCGCCAATGCGCAGCGCGACGCCGCCAATGCCCAGCGCGAAGCAGTGCGCGAAGCCGCCCATGCCCAGCGCGAGGCAGAGCGCGACCGGCTGCAGGCGCAGCTGATGGACAAATTGATTGCCATGGCGACACCCCCTCACTCCGCACGGAGCTCCCGGAGATCGTCACGACAAGGGTCTAGGACACATTCCCCTACCCGACCAAGCGACCCGGGACCCCGCCAACAGGAGGATCCTGTCCACGTCTCCGAACCCCCTCCCCGGCCGGTCCATACGAGACCCAGCAACCGGGAAGAACCGGACCACGCCGAGAGACTGAACAGAAGACTCCAGGACCTAGCAGAGGAGGAAGAGGAGGAATGTCAAGCCGACCAGCAGCAACGTACTCTGGACCAGGAGGCCCAGTACAGCCCCGACCAGCAGCAACGTACTCTGGACCAGGAGGTCCAGTACAGCCCAGACGTCAGCCCCGAGGCACTGCGCTACAAACCCCCAACTCAACTCACGGGTGAGTTTGACGCACCGTCAGCACCGAGGAACAGCACCTGGGTACCCGACCTTCGGTACCCACCAAGTACCAGCCCAAGACGACACGCACGGGGAGACTCGCCCAGGAGGCCTCTCCCCCAACGCTCACCGATGTGCCAGCCATCCATGGCATCGTACCTTGGCACACCGACGTTCCCGGACTTCACACACGAGAACAGAGCACAGTACACAGAGCTACGAATGTGCTTAGAGACAATGATGTCCGATGTACCGGATGAAACGTACAAGTATGCTATCCTACTCAAGCACCTGAAGGTGCCCAGAGCGCACAATATAGCGCTGGCATATTCCAACTCTACTACCCCATACACCGCGGCTCTAGTAGCCCTCGACCAACGTTATGGACGCATATGGGACTACGTGATACAGGAGATAAGAGACATTGACCGTCTCCCCCCAGCCAGAGACAACAGAGCATTGGATGACCTCTCTATCAAGGTACAGTCCCTGGTAGGGATGCTGGGGTCCCAAAAGGAAAAGGGGATATACGAACTGTACGCTAACTCTAATGTAGAGACGATATTAGAGAAGCTCCCTTCCGCCTGACAAGAGCATTTTCGGCGGCAGAGAGACCACCGTGACCCCAACGGCCCAGAGGCATCCCTCCTAGACCTGTCTGAGTTCCTCGCCAGGGAGGTCAGCAGCTTACGACTGGACACGTTCGTATGGAGTGGACCAAGCCCAAGACCAGGACCTCGGGGATTAAATGATAACCGCCGGTCGGTGACCGTTATGCACCAAGCCGAATCAGTACCGCCGCACAAGAACCACAACACCCCCTCGACGAAAGAGGAGTGGAAGATTGAATGCCAGTACTGTGAAGGGGAACATCGGCTGTATCAATGCGACACTTTCGGGAAGCTGACCACGGACGAGGTGAGTCAGTGGATCAAGGACCACCGCCGCTGCTTCCGCTGCGCGCGCAGCCATATGGCAGCTGAGTGCCGCTTGAAGAAGAAGTGTGGCAGGTGCGGCAGCACCCACTTGGAGGTCCTGCATGACATCAACAAGCGTCCGCCAGGACAACAAAGTGGGCCCGTCACGGTAATGTACCAGGCCGAGGCGGTGGCACCAGTACCAAAGACCCACCAGACCGCTCCCTACTGTTCCGACTGCTACAGCAGACACTGGGAGTCACGGTGCTACTCGGACGACCGCGAGTCGGCACCACCCCAGACGATCCAAAGCAACCGACCAACAGGAGTGCTCCACATTGACCAGCATAGCGGGACCCCCCGAGTGCTCATCAAAGTGGTCAGAGTGCTCCTGAGCTACGAGGACAAGGTCCTGGACACTTACGCCGTCCTGGACGATGGGTCTGAAAAGACTCTCCTCCTCGCTTCCGCCGCAGCCCAGTTGGGCCTGCGGGGTGCCAAAGGTACCATGACAATACGCACCATCAGAAGGGACCAGAAGACCATAAAAGGTGAGAAGGTCTCCTTCAAGATAGCAGCGGTGGACCAGCCCGAGAAGCAGTATAGTATAACCAACGTCTTCACCAGCCACGACATAGGCCTATCACAGTACACCTACCCCATCCCACAGCTGATGGCGAAGTATGTGCACCTACGACAACTACCTATACCGCTTATCGACGGCGCCACACCGACCCTGCTCATCGGCTCCGACCACGCGGACCTCATTCTCCCAATTGAGGCGGCCCACATCGGACCCAAAGGATGACCAGTCGCGGTTCAGACCCGACTGGGATGGACGCTCCAGGGCCCCCTCTACGGACTTGACAGTCAACCCACGTCTACACGCTGCCTACACACAAAGGCGAGCGACACCGGCCACTCCCTCGTACAGCCCGTTGAGAGGCTATTGACACTAAGCGAGAGGCCGGTGAGAGAACCGTGGGCACAAGAGGGAGTTCGGAACTCCACCCCCCTCAGCTGCGCTCCAGACGTAGCTGACCTCGAACCCAGCACCCCAAGCGACTCCTTGACGGGGCGGCCGGAACCGGCCCCTCCTCAGACGGGGTACAGAGCAAACAAGAGAAACAGACGGAGGAGGAGGAGGCACAGCCAAGCACAGATCAAAGCAGTCTCAGGCCCGCTTCCTCCTAAGCCCCCCTTCATCCCGTCCAGTCGTCGTGATCATAGACCAGTCACTACCCCGAGCTGCGTGGCCGGCCGGCCGCGTAAGCAAAGTGATCACTGGTGCCGACGGAAAGGTCAGAGCGGCAGAAGTGCTCGTCCAGGGGCGGATATACACCCGACCCGTGGCGAGGCTGATAGAGTTGCCAAGGCTCCCTGACTCGCTTAATGACGACCATGACCCCTGACTTTGTGAACTGCCCTACCCTCACAACGGACATTGAGTAGTGGACAGTGTGGTTAATCTGTCTCTGCTTATCTAATTAGGTGGGACTAATTAGGAGGCGGCTGTTACGAAGGATCAGATTAAACCGAATATATATATTTATTGATTGATATATATTGCATAATATTTGTATATCGTCTGATATCCCTTGTGTATTCTTTGTACATATACACGGAATATCCCTTTAACCTAGTACAGACCATAATATTTCGCTCTCCTATTGGACAGCGGTCCCTTAGGCGCCACTGCCATACCCCCAAGGCCTAGTTCAAAGTCACCGCCAAAGACATGCCTGCACATGAACGGCTCTGCGCAAGAATACGAGACAGGAATAAGGCTGGTACTAGTTTGTTCGCCTAACGTATAAATATGGCGCAGGTGAATACAGAAGTAGTTCGAGTTACCCAAGTGAAGCCTCACCCACGATACAACGTGCGGTGAAGTAGGGCCCGTTTGGCCCCAAATAGAGCATTGAGACCGCGTGCGAATTGATAACTGAAGTATCAGAGTTTAACGCTGTACCGTCGAGTTCGACCTATTCTATTAATTCAGTAATAGTCTATTTATGTATAGTGTATCGTGCGGCTACCGTTCTACAGTGACCAGCATCACCAACGTTTCCTCGTACCAGCTAGTGTGCTTATCCAGGCTGGGCAGCTTACCCTGGCGACTTCACCCGAGGAGCCCTAGACGAGGACCGTGTGGACATGTACACTGGATAACCTACCCGACGACTACATAGCCCTTTTCGGCTGGATTATATTTGCTTTGGTCCTGTATCTGATGGAGCGGAGAACCGTCTACACCCACAACTGTGTGGGATTTACCCTGTGAGGAGCATCGTCGAGCCCGCCTCTAAGACGCCTGAGGCTGGCTAGCTTTCTTCCATGCTGCACCGCATACCGGAGAATAGCTGCTGCTTTCGTCTGCCGATCAAGGGAGTAATGTACCGTCTCCCGTAGCTGGAGCTTATTGATTCCCCGGTGATCCAGACTTTGCATTCGAACATTTCCTCTCCCCTTGCTGGCCTACAACCGGAGGGACCCTACTATTATCTCCCACTGCCTTACTAGTGTACCATAGATATAATTCCTAAGATACAGGTGGTATTCATTATCTCCTGCGTAATATTCCAATGGACTTACGCTCTTGACTTACTCACGCACATTCTTCGCCTTATAAGCGCGACTCTACGTAAAGTATTGTTATATACTATCATTGCTGCTAATAAATATTATTATAACCCAGTTTTGTGTGGAACCGTGTCATTGTGGGAAGTGTTCATCTGATATACCTGTGTACTGTATGGCCAGTAGTAATGTACATAAGACAGTAGTGGTTTAATGATACCATACTTATTAATACAGTCAGGGAATTGTACCCCTCAGTTACACTAACCCTAACCTTAACCTTAACCCTAACCCTAACCCTAACTCTAAGCATAACCCACTTCAAAAGAGGGCCAAAGCATAACCACTTTGAGGCAGAGAATATATATGTACAAGGCGGAAGAGACCCTTCGGCGCTAAACCAATCAGAGAGGGTCTTCGCTGTACGCGGCTAGCCAATCAGAGAGCGTCTTCGCAAACATAGGCTACGGAAAAAAATCATGCCCCCAGTCACCATCATCTGCCAACATGACATCATCACACCTGTAACTGAGGGGTACAATTCCCTGACTGTATTACTAGATATGATACTTACTACCACTACCTTTGTACTTAATATTCGGCCACCCAGTACACGGCATAAATATATTATCATGAACACTCTCACGTAGATGAAACGGATCCAACACAAATGTACGAATTAGAAACAGGTCTTTATTTCCTACACAGCGATGGTGTGTAGAATAAGCACTCAATCACTTAATTACATTTATGAATTGAAATAGTATGCACTTTTATGGCAAGGAGTATTCGTCGGTATATCAATAGATAATGTCCAATCTCTGAAGGCGCAGGTGGTAAATATACGACCTGGAATAGTTAAGGAATAACAGCAATGATACTTTAATGATTATAGGCTGGATACACTAGAGGGGGTTAATCCGGTCGCTTGTAAGCCGACAGGAGTAGGAGGGGGGGGGGGGGGGTAGAATCCAGCTGCCTCGTCCGGCCAAGGGTATCCCAGGTGAACCCACTGTAGTGCCGTTCAATGCGCCGGCGATCCTTGGACCACAGATGAAAGCAGGTGGACTCTTTGTGGGCCGGCTCTCTCCGGTCCACGGGGGAGAGATGTGGAGAGACCTCGTCTTGCAGAGCGTCTCCTCACCTTGCGTCCTCTCCAGGGGGGGGGGTTCCAACACACGGTAGTGTCGGGGGTCTTTATCCATAGAATAATCAAAGTATCCAAAGCATAATCCGTGCCTGGGAAGGCGGGCTGTCGTCGGTAGAATAATCCGGTATACAGGTCCACTCGCTCGTCGGCTCTGGGGCTCCTCGGGTGCAGCTTCACATAGGGTCAACCACCCTGGGTAAGCAGCCAGTTCTCTGCCCGAAACGATGGGGTACTGACTACGGTAGTATTCTCACCGCACGAAGCACTATATATTAACAGACTATTATTAGCTTAATAGACTACGTCCAACTCGACGATATAGTGCCAAATATGACTATTCAAATATTAATATACACGATGTCTCAATACCGATGGTAGGCCGAACTTGGCCTTACTCCCACACGTGGCATCGCAGGGAGGCTTTACGTCTGTGACTCTATTGGAGGGTAAGAAACTGGACTGAAAAGAAAGTCCTACTTTAGTAGCGCAGTATATATACGCACTATGAACAAATAGTCCCATTAGTGGTGCGGTAGCCAGATTCCTACGCGGAACTAGGACTTGTTCGTACATGTCGAGCGGTACGTTTGAACTGGGTCTGAGGGGCATGGCAGCCTGGCACCAAGGTCTCGACCAATAGTAGAATGGAGACTATTATGGGATGTTCAGTAGGCTAGAATGGATATTCAATGCATATTGTACAAGGAATATACAAGGGATATCAGGGAATATTAGAGAATATACAAATACAATTAAATATATATATATAAATAAATATATATATTCGGTTTAATCTGGCCCTTCACAACAGCCACCCCCTGAATAGGTCCCAGACCTAATCAGTTAAACGGAGACAGATTAATCGCGTTGTCTATTTACACATAAGGGTTTGCTGTAGGGGTCAGTCAACTTCACAAAGTCATAGGGTTGTAGGGTCATGGTCATCATCGATTGTGTCTGGGAGTCGAGGCAGTTCTATGAGCCTTGCCACGGGACGGGTGTAAGTGCGACCCTGGACGAGCACTTCAGCTGCTCGGACCTTGCCGTCGGCACCGGTGATCACTTTGCTTACGCGGCCGGCCGGCCACATAGCTCTGGGCAGTGATTGATCAATAATCATGACGACTGTTCCTTCTGTCAAATTGTCTCTCTCCTTTACCCACTTCTGGCGGGTCTGTAGAGACGGTAGGTAGTGCAGTAGGAAACTGTTCCAAAACTTGTCGGCTAATACTTGGCTGTACCTCCTCGCTTCTTCAGGCCGGTACATTGTCTGGGGTAATGTGGGATCTAGCCGCCCCATCAGGAGTGTGTTGGGGGTAACTGGGTCGATATCCGCCACATCACTGGAGACATATCCGAGGGGCTTCGAGTTAAGTACTCCCTCAATCTCCGTGAGGACTGTCATTAGGACTTCTTCCGCCACAGTCTGGGCCCCAAGTACTGCGTACAGGGCTGTCTTTATGGAGCGCACTTCTCGTTCCCAAGTGCCACCGAAGTGGGGTGCGTTTGGGGGGTTGAATTGGAAATCAACCTGTGCTGGAGCGAGGTGGGTCTTAAGTTCTGGGCCCATAGCTTGGAAGCTCTCTCTCAGCTCTCTTTCGCCGCCTTTAAAGTTTGTCCCATGATCGGACAATAGGGTAGACGGTCTTCCTTTCCGTGATATGAATCTACGGAAGGCCATAAGGAATGAGTCTGTGCTCATGGTCGGGAGAAGCTCGATGTGTATCGCTCTGGTGGTCATGCATTTGAATACAATACCCCACCGCTTCTCGGTTCCTCTTCCTTTCTTTATGTGCAGCGGGCCAAAGCAGTCCATACCCGTTGAGTGGAATGGCTTGTCACCGATTCAGAGGCGACATGGAGGAAGGTCAGCCATCCTTGGTATGCTGGGCTGCGCGCGCCACTTGCGGCAGTCTAGACATGTTTGTTGGAAGCGTCGTACCGCCTCTCTTCCTTGTAGGATCCAGTAACGACGTCTGATTTCCGCGAAGACTCTTTCTGCTCCTGCGTGATGTACATCGTCATCGTATTTCTTTATAATCAGCTCTGTGACCTTGTGTCGGCTGTTCAATACGATCGGGTATTTAATGTCATCCGGTAGATTGGGGGCTCTGCGTAGGCGACCACCCACTCTGATGAGGGTGTGAGCGTCGCTCTCGGGGGCCAGGTGAATTAATCTGCTGTCGGATGGGACGGGCTTTCCTCCCTGTAGACAGGCCAATTCATCGGGGAACGAGTCTCTCTGGGCTCGCTGCAGTAGAAGCAATTCTGCTTCCTCGTAGTTAGCCGCTGACATATCAGCGGGGGACTTGCACTCCGGGTGGTACCGCAGGAATGTTCTTTGTTGTGCACTCTCTATGGACGTGCAATCGTTTATGTTAGGGTCGGTGGAGGCTACGGTGCTCAATCCACAGAACACAGACTTCTTAATTTCCACCTCCTCTGGACTTGCTTCCCTCGGGATAGGCATGGGCCACTGTCCTTCCGGGAGTCTTAGGAATGCGGGGCCGTCACTGTAGACATTGCGACGGGTGAGGTCATCCAGGGGCATCCCCCGGGTGATGACGTTAGCTGGGTTCTGTTTTGTATCAACGTAGCGCCACTCTGTTTCTCCGGTTAACTCTTCGGTTAAGTCTTGAATCTCGGTGACTCTGACTCCCACGAAGACTTTGTACTTGCATGAGTCCGATTTGATCCAGGCGAGTACCGTCGTGGAATCTGACCACAGGATTGTTCTAGACACCGGTATGGTGAGCTCACGTTGGATGAGCGTGGCTAGGTGCGCTCCGGCTAGGGCTGCGCAGAGCTCTAGACGTGGGATAGATTGTTGCTTGCGTGGGGCTATTCTCGAGAGGGCGAGGACAAATGCTGTGTAGATCTCTCCCCCCTGGTCTTGGGCCCGCAAGTAGGCTACTGATCCGTATGCGACCTCTGAGGCGTCACTGAAGACGTGTAAGTCCATTTTACATGTCTCTGGCCTCACCGTGGGTGGGAAGTAGCTTCGGCGCATATTAACGCCTGGGAGTGAGTGGAGCTCCATCTCCCACTCTCTCCAGGTGGATGCAAGGTGTGCGGGAATGGGGTCGTCCCAGCCCTGGTCCTTGTCCCACAATGCTCGTACAATCATTTTTGCCCTGGTGGTGTACGGTAGAATACATCCTAGCGGGTCATATTGTCGGGCGAGTGTTGTGTACACACTCCGTCTGGTGGTCGGCGCCGCCGCCGGCCTTCCCTGCTCCGTAGTCAGGGGCTTGTGTCTGTAGTGAAGCGAATCTGTTTTGAATCGCCACACCAATCCCAGGGTCATCTCCTGGGCTTCTCCCGGGATTGTAGCCATCCAGGTCTCGCTGCTGGCTGCCTTGTCCTCGGAGGAGAGGCTGCGCAGTACTTGCGGATCGCTGCTGGCCCACTGCCTGAGATCAAAGCCGCCTTTGATCAATGAGGCGCGGAGTTTAATCAGGAGAGCCTCGGCTTCTTCCTGGGTTGAAAGGCTTTGTAGACAGTTGTCTACGTAGAAGCTGTTCTTTACGCTGTGTCGGACCTCTTCGTCCGCTGCTGGGTCCTCTGCTACATGTTTCTGTAGTGCAAATGTCGCACAGCAGGGGCTGCACGTCGTTCCGAAGGGGAGGACTTCCCATTGGTAGATGGCTGGGTGCTCATCTCCTGGCTTCTCTCTCCATAGGAACCGTAACAGGGGCTTGTCCGCCTCTACTAATCTCACCTGCAGGAACATTCCTTTAATGTCCCCGCTGATGGCCACCTTTTCCTGGCGGAAGCGGAGTAGAACGCCGAGTAGGGAGGGGCCGAGTGTGGGACCGGGCAGTAACTCTTTATTCAGATTTTGGGATCCGATCTGGTAGCTGCAGTTAAATACTATGCGGTCTTTACCGTTGTGATGGACCTTGTGGTGGGGCACGTACCACGATTCAGTGGTCTGGTCAGCCTCTTTAATGTCCATCTTTGTGACGTGTCCCGCTGTGATGAGCTTCTCAATCTCAGCGCGGTATACACTCTCTTGGGCGGGGTTCTTGGCTAAGCGCCGCTCCGTGTTCAGCAGGTACCGTTCTATGGCGTCTGTCTTGGCGTGGAAAGTAGGCATTCCTTCTCGCCGCAGGAGTGGCGTGGCGTATCTCAACACGCCGTTGACCGGGACTCTCTTGGTCCCTGTCTCGAGGAGGTGAATGGCGTAAATGTCATCTTTAGAGCGAATGTCTTTCTTTCCATTCTTAAAGGGCATTTGTTCCAAGCTCCATAGCCGCTCTACGTGTTGCAGGAGTGCGGTTTCTCCCTCTGTGACTCGGGAGTGGAGACATCTAGTGGCTGTACTTCGGTTGAGAGATTTGGCGAGCGGGCCTTGGAGAGTCCATCCCAAACGGGTCTCGACTGCTGCAGGACAGCCTCGGGGTCCGGTATGAACCCGGTCTATCGGGACAATGAGGTCTGCATGGTCGGAGCCTATCAACAGGGTCGGCATAGCATTGTCTATGAGCGGGATCGGTAACTTGCGCAGATGTGCATATTTCTCCATCAGCTTGGCGACGGGGTATGTGTACCGCGACAGTCCTATTTCTTGGCTGGTGAAAGCGTCTGCAATCTGGTACCGTCGCTCAGGCTGGCCGCTTGCTGCGATAGAGAATGAGACATTCTCGCCCTTTATCGTCTTCAAATCTCGTCTTATTGTCCGAATTGTCATTTGGGTTTCGCTTCCCCGCAGCCCTAGCTGGGCCGCAGCGGAGGCGAGCAGCAGGGTCTTCTCTGACCCGTCATCGAGGACGGCGTAAGTGTCCAGGACTTTATT
Source organism: Notolepis coatsorum (assembly GCF_963971535.1). NCBI lineage: Eukaryota > Metazoa > Chordata > Actinopteri > Aulopiformes > Paralepididae > Notolepis > Notolepis coatsorum. Next base: position 21,272 of record NW_028174653.1, read on the forward strand.
CTGGTAGCTTAGTGTCACACGCACTACTTTTAGGAGTACTCGGGCTCCACTGCTGCTGGCGGGATCGATGTACATGACGCTCGCTTTGCGGCTGGATGGTGCAGGTGAAGGGCGCCGTCTGTTACTGTCGTGAAGTATGTCCAGATGGGCTCCATCGCACTTGGTGCACCTTTTCTTTAAGCGGCATTCGGCTGCCATGTGTGAGCGCGCACAGCGAAAACAGCGCTTGTTGGACTTTATCCATTGACCTGCTTCCTCCGCGTTCAGCTTGGGGAAGGAGTCACATTGCGCTAGCCAGTGTTCTTTCTCACAGTAGGGGCACACTATCTTCCACTTCTCCGTTCTGGAGGGGGTACTGTGGCTCCTGCTGCTCGGTACTGACTCCGATTGGTGCATCACAGTCACCGATCTTCTTCCATCATTTAGTCGTCTGGTTCCTTCTCTGGAGCCAGGGGTGCTCCGTCCGAATGTATCTAGCCGTAGGCTGCTGACTTCTCTCGCCAGGAAGTCTGCTAGATCGAGGAGGTTCGGTTCGGGGCCATTCGGGTCTCTGTGGTCCCTCTGCCGCCTAAAGCGCTCCTGACGAGCGGGCGGCAGCTTCTCCAGGATCCTTTCCACATTTGAGTTGGCGTAAAGTTCATACTTCCCCTTCTCTCTTTGCGCTCCCAACATCCCTACCAGGGACTGCACTCTGATGGACAGGTCGTCCAGTGCTCGATTGTCTATTGCTGGGGGTAAGCGGTCGATGTGTCGGATCTCCTGGATCACGTAATCCCATATGCGCCCATACCTCTGGTCCAATGCTACCAGCGCTGCTGTGTATGGGGTGGTGGAAGTCGCGTAGGCGAGCGCTATATTATGTGCGCGGGGTACCTTTAAATGCTTCAGTAGGATGGCGTATTTGTGGCGTTCATCCAATACATCCACCAACATGGTCTCCAGACACATGCGGAGTTCTGTATACTGGGCCCGGTTCTCTTGGGTGAAGTCGGGTACCATAGGCGTGCCAATGTATGACGCTGACTGTGGATACATCGGCGAGCGTTGGGGGGGAGGCCTCCTAGGCGAGTCTCCTCCCGCTCCTTGGTATGGGCTGGTACCGGCAGTGTACCATGGCCCGCTTGTCCAGGTGCTGTTCCTCGGTGCGGGTCGTGCGTCGTGCTCACCCGTGTATAGAGTCGGGGGTCTGTAGCGCAGCTCCGCGGGAGTATAGCCTGGGCTGTACCGGACCTCCTGGTCCGGTAGAGTACTGTGCTGTCTTCGGGCGCGGTTCTCCTCCTCTTCCTCTTCGTCTTCAGTTAGGTCATCCAGTGCTTGTAGTCTCTGGTTTAGCCTCTCCACAGGATATGCTGCTCCTTCCCGGTTGCTAGGTCTCGCTTGGACCGGTGGGGGGAGGTGGTCTGTGGGGGGTATAGACCTCGTCTGTTGGTCAAGTTCAGGGTTGTTTACTCGGCTAGGGGATGCCGCCCTGGAGGTGTGTCTAGACGAGTTCCTGGAGCCTCTGGCGGAGGGAGAGGGTGTTGTCCGTCTGATCAGCTGTTCTATTAGTTGCGCTTGCTGTCTGTCGCGCTCTGCGTCCCGTAGAGCACCAGCAGCTGCTCGCTGGCTGTCTGCTCGGTCTCGGGCCACATTCTCTTCCATCTGAATGCGTCTTATTTCCAGGCGTATGTGCTCTTCTTCGCTCCGTTGCTGTAGCTGCAATCGATCGCGTTCACCCTGGAGTCTATCGCGTTCAGTAGAGGCTTTCAGGCTGACGAGGAATGCCTGCTGTAGGGTCCTCTCTGCCTCGCTGGGAGAAGGCGGTTGTATAGGGGAGCCTTCCCTCGGGGTACTCCTTGCGGAGCCTTGGAGCTCTATCTCCACGGTGCTCTCCCCGTCTTCTTCCGTGCCGAGTTCTCTCTCGGTAGCGTTGTATTCCTCCCGGGACTCATCGGGGACTACTTCTTCAGTACTGGCGGGGTGTGAAGTCATGTCTGGTTCCCACTGGTCCCCACCGTGAACTTGGTCAGTTACATTAGAGCCCGTAGGGGCCTCTATGGTCGGGGTAGTCTGGGCGTTGGGGTTAGACATACTTTTACTTTCTAGTTTTACCGCGTTTACTGTTAGTAGAAGACTAGGTTGTTGACTGACAGCGTAAGCCTCTAAGTACTGAGGGAGCCGTCGTTCGCGCTGCGGGCGTTGGTTAGGAGGATCGTTTCGTGGAGTGTTCATCATAGGCCATTTCAATATTAATAACACTATATTAATATTACACTAATTACCCTCCGGCTCGAAGGACCAATTGTAACTGAGGGGTACAATTCCCTGACTGTATTACTAGATATGATACTTACTACCACTACCTTTGTACTTAATATTCGGCCACCCAGTACACGGCATAAATATATTATCATGAACACTCTCACGTAGATGAAACGGATCCAACACAAATGTACGAATTAGAAACAGGTCTTTATTTCCTACACAGCGATGGTGTGTAGAATAAGCACTCAATCACTTAATTACATTTATGAATTGAAATAGTATGCACTTTTATGGCAAGGAGTATTCGTCGGTATATCAATAGATAATGTCCAATCTCTGAAGGCGCAGGTGGTAAATATACGACCTGGAATAGTTAAGGAATAACAGCAATGATACTTTAATGATTATAGGCTGGATACACTAGAGGGGGTTAATCCGGTCGCTTGTAAGCCGACAGGAGTAGGAGGGGGGGGGGGGGTAGAATCCAGCTGCCTCGTCCGGCCAAGGGTATCCCAGGTGAACCCACTGTAGTGCCGTTCAATGCGCCGGCGATCCTTGGACCACAGATGAAAGCAGGTGGACTCTTTGTGGGCCGGCTCTCTCCGGTCCACGGGGGAGAGATGTGGAGAGACCTCGTCTTGCAGAGCGTCTCCTCACCTTGCGTCCTCTCCAGGGGGGGGGGTTCCAACACACGGTAGTGTCGGGGGTCTTTATCCATAGAATAATCAAAGTATCCAAAGCATAATCCGTGCCTGGGAAGGCGGGCTGTCGTCGGTAGAATAATCCGGTATACAGGTCCACTCGCTCGTCGGCTCTGGGGCTCCTCGGGTGCAGCTTCACATAGGGTCAACCACCCTGGGTAAGCAGCCAGTTCTCTGCCCGAAACGATGGGGTACTGACTACGGTAGTATTCTCACCGCACGAAGCACTATATATTAACAGACTATTATTAGCTTAATAGACTACGTCCAACTCGACGATATAGTGCCAAATATGACTATTCAAATATTAATATACACGATGTCTCAATACCGATGGTAGGCCGAACTTGGCCTTACTCCCACACGTGGCATCGCGGGGAGGCTTTACGTCTGTGACTCTATTGGAGGGTAAGAAACTGGACTGAAAAGAAAGTCCTACTTTAGTAGCGCAGTATATATACGCACTATGAACAAATAGTCCCATTAGTGGTGCGGTAGCCAGATTCCTACGCGGAACTAGGACTTGTTCGTACATGTCGAGCGGTACGTTTGAACTGGGTCTGAGGGGCATGGCAGCCTGGCACCAAGGTCTCGACCAATAGTAGAATGGAGACTATTATGGGATGTTCAGTAGGCTAGAATGGATATTCAATGCATATTGTACAAGGAATATACAAGGGATATCAGGGAATATTAGAGAATATACAAATACAATTAAATATATATATATAAATAAATATATATATTCGGTTTAATCTGGCCCTTCACAACAACACCGATAAATTCAAAGGTTATTCAGCTCAGGTCCTACTCACAAGCATGTGGCACATGCATACATACTTCAGACTCAGGTTATTACTCTATTATTTATGAATTCTGTAATGAAGGTCCATGGGGCACCTAGCCCATTATCATGGGTTGAGGCTGCACGCTCCATAATATTATGAAAATAAAGAAGAAGTCTTAAGCCCGGAGCAATATTCTCTGAAAATCCGCCTAAAATGCATACCTAAGTAAATGGAATATTGCTCCACTTCTACAAGGGATATTTGCATATTCTTGGTATCTAGGGACATCTATGGACCTCAGTGAATGTATTCCCAGTGTCAGGAATATTGTGTCTATTACTAGGCTTGCTTAAATTGTGATGAAACAAAGGAGAATATGAATTATGATTTATCTTTGCATCTTTGACAGTGAATAACACCATGCTAATAATGACCAGACATGAAGAACTGCCACTGATATCGTTCAGTACCTTCTTGAGATCATGTGTAAAAAAAATCTAAGGAAATTAATAAAGGGAAGATGATTAAACAGAAGGTTCTGTAGATACAGTACTGAATTCTCCCATCCGGACCAATGCAATTTAAAATATTATTATAGAATATAGAATAGCAGGCTTATAAATGACCTTATTATAGCCAATTCGCACATTTATATATACATATGTTATCTTTCAAATGCCTGAGTTCAATTTGAATTTAGTATCAGGTGTGCATAAGAACAGATAATAAAATCTACTGTAATGTACAGTATATTTTTTATTTTTATCAGGGTGGCACCATTTTGAAACTATTTTCAAATCTAAATGTATCTACATGCTAAAAATAGGGAAGAGAAACTAACTGCACTTCAATATATGTCAATAACGTTACGTTTTGTGGTATATTATCCCGAGTAATAAGATAATAAAAAAATATTCATAACTTGCCATTTGCTTGCCGGGACCTAGAGGCTTCTTGGTAGGGTGTTTCTGAAAAATGTCAACGCACATTGAAAGCTGTGGCTGTCTACAAAATGGCAAAAAAAAATAATAATACAATTCCCGACTTCAGATTTCCAAGATGGTGGACTTTCGCGACCAACTCAATAGAAAATCGAAAAGTAAAATCTATCTAATAACAATTTAACCTATTGGTAAACTAACGTATTGATGATAATATACATTATAAATGCTGTTGTGACATGGTTATGATGTTTATACTTGAATACGGTTGATAAAAAAAACGATACTTTTGTCAAACTGTCTGGAGAGATTGATTTATGACGCAATGTCATTTTGGGACCGGTACCGGTCTCGTCGGGTGGAAGAGGTTAAGCCAGTGTTTATTATAGCAGTCTGGTTTATGGCTTTTACAGTTCATGAGTATTGTCCTCTTTACAGAGAGACAGGCTAGTGTGACAATACATTGTGTAGTTCTTGCGTGTATGTTTTTCACTCTATTAACTCATTCAGCGCCAGTGATTATCCTCATCCCTGTAGTCAATGGGCCACGCTTTAAAAGATAGGCATTTTCACTGTGCGTCACGATGTTTGCAGAGCTATATCTATATTCTATATTATAGCTATGGAGACAATACTATGGCTCATTTGACACTATGGCTCACTATCTCTTGTCCAACATGTAAAAAAGAGTAAATCTTTTCATGTATACGTTTGCGTGTTATCCTGTGGTGAATATTGTATAGTTTCAGAGTGATCCGGAGAGCGCTATGTGCATTTTGCGAAAGTCGTCCATCTGGCCCCTGACATGAAATGGCACAAAATATGCATCAATTGTGCTGGATGCGTTTCAAGTTGCTCGAATGAATCGTTTCACTTGCCGGGGTCCAGATTCTCCGACCGGACCATATAAAATGTAACACACAGTGTGAAATAAGGTTTCAAAGGGTAGGCGATACTGCCACCTAGCAGGATTCAGCCGGCATTGCACCCTCAAGGTCTCAGAATGAGTTCCAATGATAACACAGTGGTCCGTGAGAGTGTATAGAATATTAAAATTAAATTCAATTAAAACGGACCAAATAACAAGTATACTCGTTATTGACGGTCAAGCGATGGCGGCCAATAACGAGTATACTCATGATTGGCGCAGAAAGTGTTAACAAGACATTTAATATTGATAATATTGACATTAGTCCTTTTTTGTCATATATATATATTTTCTCCTCATCCTTACAATGTGCTTTGGCAATACTGCACTTACTGTAACAATGGTCTTACCAGTAGAGCCTCTTTGAAATGAATTCAGTTTAATTGACAGAGAGAGGGAGAGAGGGAGGGGGGGGGGAGAAAGAGAGAGGGGAGAGAGAGAGGATAGAGTGAAGAGACAGAGGAGAGAAGAAAGAGAGAGGGAGAGAACAAGAGCAAGAGAGAGATAACATTTTGAATATCACTGCTAAGTTAGCATACTCACATTACAATAACCACCCTATCCATTATACATATTATTACATGGCGTTTTAACATTCGCCGAAATGCTTGATTGTGATAGCGCTCG
>NW_028174653.1:30000-52380 GCF_963971535.1 Notolepis coatsorum
TTATTATTATTATTATTATTATTATTATTATTATTATTATTATTATTATTATTATTATTATATTATTATTATTATTATTATTTACTATATATATCATATGCAATTATATATATAATTTCGTGTCTATCTTCAAAAGCTCGAACTCACTGTGTATCATCCACTGTACAAGTATACAGTACTATGAAATACATGCCGTACAATGACCATGGTTTGCTATTTCTAAAGAGCTGTGATGTCCACTGACAGCATCTCTGTTTCACCTTTCCTCCAGCTCAACGTGACATTCTGTGAGCCGGAGGATCTTTCAGAGTCCTTCGGCACACCGTCATCGCCTGATGTTGAAGAAGTGCCTTCATCTTCCTCATCAAATGCCAGCAAGAGGGGTCAAGCCCAAGGGCGGTCAAGCCCAAGGGCGGTCAAGCCCAAGAGGGCTCAAGCCCAAGGGCGGTCAAGCACTACGGGAGGTCAGAATCGGACGTAATAGCGGCATAAACATGCTGTTTTACAGCAAATGAGAGAAATTGATGAGCACCCAAATCCCTCGCCATGCAGGTTATTTGGAAGGCAGGAAGGCAGCTGAAATAAGCCAGATAAAAGACCCAGCCCATCTACGGTGAAAAGGAACATCAGGATTATGATACTCAGGATGCCTACAGGAATAAACCCTCCTCCCTCACATGCACCATCAACCCCATCACACCACCTCCACCGCTGAGACAGACCCATCCTCAGTATACTGTGTCTTGAAACTATACAAGGCATTCTGTACTGAAAGTATTGAATCAATAACAGAACAGATAATATATATATATATATATATATTAGTGCTGTCAATCGAAAAATATTTATATAAAATATTTAATCTGATTAATCGCATGATTGTCCATAGTTAACTCGTGATTAATCACAAATTAATCGCATTTTTTATTTTTTATTTTTTTTATCTACCTTAAACAGATCTTTTTCAAGTTCCAAGTTTTAATACTCTTACAGTATCAACATGAGAGTCAACAAATGCTTGTTTTATGCAGCCATTTAACACAAAAGGATGCATTGCAAATTTGCATCGAATTCAAAACAGAGTGATGCACAAAATTACTTAAAAGAAAATAATAATTTAAAACAATGAATAAAGTATGCATGAAATAATAGGGGAAAGAAAACATTATGAACTTGTTACATTCACCCACACAAGGGCTGAGGACTCACACCCCTGCCCTCTTTCTCTCACACACACACACACAAACAAACACACACACACACGCACACACACACACACACACACACACACACACACACACACACACACACACACACACACACACACACACACACACACACTCTTCCAGCTCTCTTTCTCTCTTGCCCCTTCCTCATCTCCCCCCCCCCCCCCCCCCCCCCCTCTCTCTCTCTCTCTCTCTCTCTCTCTCTCTCTCTCTCTCTCTCTCTCTCTCTCTCTCTCTCTCTCTCTCTCTCTCTCTATCTCTCTCTCTCTCTCTCTATTTCTCTCTCTCTCTCTCTCTCTATATATAACAAACATAGTATCAATGAGAGTATCAAGAATACACCTGAGTGAAGTTAAAAAATTAAAAGCAGCCTGAATGACTCCAAAGGCTAGTTTTGTATTTTTTCCTATTTTGTTTCGGTGTGTTTATTAGTGTTATTAGTCAGGTTTGTGGAATGTGCTGTTTTTGTGTGTCTGTGCATCATGCACTTTGATTATATGCACTTTTACTGAAATGTGTGCCTCTATGCACTATGCACTTAACTATGATATGCACTTTTAGGGGATGTTGATATCAATTTTAGCATTTGTCCTTTTATACTGTCTGTGTTTTTACATATTTTTCCTGTACTCTCTCTACTCTGCTCCTGTATTGGATTAGTTGTAGACACACAGTGTTTGCTCTGTACCTGTATTCCAATGTGGATTTGTCCATACATGGCAAATAAAACCTTTGACTTTGACTTTGACATATCTGACCTCTATCCAAACAACCCCTGGATAAGATTACTAGTTCAGCTGCAGTTTGGACATCATTTATTTTGTATCTGTCCACATATGAGCAAAATGGCTACAAATACTGCATCTTCAAACTATACAAGACATTCTAGTACTTCACTTTTCAAAAGCACATGCAGTTAGAACGTGAACAATGTCTATAAACACTTGTTTGTTGCTGCTGTGATGGGACTAAGTATACAGTGGCATCAAAATGAGGTTATGTCTTTCTATCTACAGACAGACATATCTGACCTCTATCGAAATAACCTCTGGATAAGATCACTACTTCAGCACGACTTACTATCTCAATCTGCCCAGGTGTGAAGCGGCTGAAACAGGGGGAAGCAGGACCCGAATATGAGAACAGTGCCAGTCAGTTATGAAATCTATTCTGACCTTGGAAGAAACACTACATGTCTGCGATGATGAGGTCGCAGAATGAAGCTTTGCGGCAGATTTTTATCTCACCTAGATGTGTGCTGCCATTGAACCCAACCTGCAGGTGAAACAACGCAATAACGCAGAAGCTTGCATTGCATTTCTGCAGGAACTGTTGGGTTGTACTCCATTCTATTCTCCTGCTGTAAGGCCCCCATCCCTTGGTTCCTACAGGCACCGTCGACTATGCTGTTATCAGCATTCTCCCAGTCTGCAAAGGCTGGAGGTGTGTATGCCTCTGACCCACGCTCATGGAGAAAGTTATCAAGGCCATAGTTATCTTTACCACCGTATCTGGCTCCAAGCATATGGTGAACCGGAAAAAAAACTCAACCTGTTTGCAAGAATAACAAATGCATTTTCTAACGCTCTCTGTGCCCTGGAGAGACGGTGGTTTAGTACCCTTTGATGGTAAGTAAGTAAGTAAGTAAGTAAGTGCTTTAAAAAGGTCATATCTGTCAGATAGGAGCTTTTCCGTGCGTCAGGGAATTTCCAGTCATCATCTGCTTCTCTCCCCTGTGGTGTACCTCAAAATTCCATCCTGGCGCCCCTCCTCTTCGCTCTGTATCTGCTCCCCTTAGGGTCTATTATCAAGAACATCTCGCACCATTTTTATGCAGACGACCTACAATTATACATGTCTTTAAAGCGTGATGACCCCAACACTCCAAAACCCCTGTTAGACTGTCTCAGTGACATAAAAGCTTGGTTGGCTCTGAACTTTTTACATTTTAATTACAAAAAAAACGAGGTTGTTATGTTTGGACCAAGCGGGCCAACTCTGAATGAATGATTTAAATTTCTATAGAAGCAATATTTATTCATGAAAATGTATACATATACATACATACATGGTGTAGGTTTCAGCATTGAATTATGGTTGGCACTTTACATATGTAAAGTACAGGGTGAAAATTACAGAAATGAAATATTAGTAAAACTAATATTACTAATATATATATATATATATATATATATATATATATATATATATATATATATATATATATATATATATATATATATATATACATACAATACATATTTGAACTTGTGATGCTATATTTATAGCCGACATTTCAGACTGTAAGGGGAGAATTTAGCCATTTTACTACTTATTATTTTCTGTCTCATCCCTACCACTGAAAAGAGACTGGCTTTCATGCATACATAAAAGCAACCTTGGTAATGGCACTGTAAAATAGACATTCGGAACCTTTTCAAGGCTGGTTACTATGAACACACAAATCCATTGTTTATAAAGTCTCATATTATGAAATTTAATGATTTGGTTTAATATAAAACTATGCAAATAATGTACAGAGCTAAAGCAAAGTTACTCCCAGACGGGGTGCAAAGGTTTTTTTCAATACATGAAAGAAAATATGATTTGAGAAATATTTGTAAATTTACTGTTCAAAAAGCTAAGAAAGGGATTAAAAGGAGGTGTATTTCTATTATTGGGGTTAACATGTTCAACAATGCTGATAAACAGTTAAGAATGAGTAATTCGCTTGTGGTTTTTAAGAAAATGGTTTGTAAAGCTATTTTTGAAAACTACAAGGGTGAATAATACTGTTTTTTTTGCTATTTTCTTTTAGAATAGTGTTTTGGAGTCTTAATTTTTGTTAAGAATATATAGGACAGGCATATATAAGCATTATGCTTCAGTCTGTACCTTTTCAGTCACTGTAAAATCAAATATTGTTAAATGATGGTGTATATTGTATTGTGTGAGATGACTGAATAAACTACTACTACTACTACTACTACTACTACTACTACTGCTACTACTACTACTACTACTACTACTACTACTACTACTACTACTACTACTACTACTACTACTACTACACCGCGGCAGCCAGGGGATCGACAATATGGCCAGTATCACCATTTTGTTTACATGGTAGTAGCCCAGGACTGTTTCTCCATCTGTTACAGCCAACATAGCACCTGAGACGGACAAAACCCTTAGAGAAGACTCTTGGAGTCTATTGGATACATATGGTGAGGTGGAGCTTTGCTGGAAAAGAAATAACATGATAATATATATTTTATATTACCTATATGTGTGCAGTATATTCCAATGGGGAAAAACAAACATTAGGGGGTATTTACCAAAAGGCGAGGCTTTTTATTCAGCTTATTTTCCTTCCAAGAATGAGCTCTTGCGAATTATACAACGGCATGCAAATTTCTCTATTCTGATTGGCTGAAACAGTCCATTTACACGTATGTATCCTTCATAATCCACGCTCCTGGTCCCAGGACCCGCCCACCACCGAATCACATCACTCCGCCGGATCACTCCGTCGGAAAAAACAAGATGGCGGACAATAATCTTTAACAAATGGATATGTTGATAGCGTCATAACGACTAAATATAAAGCGATTCTGTCAAGGGGAACGTGTTAGTATTTTAAACAATGTTGGATGATGTAATTGATGGGTCTTGACTCAATCTAGAACAAAAGAAAAATCGCGGATTGATTGATAGATTAATTGATTGATTTAAATTTCTTCCTTCCTACTTTCCGACTGCAGCGTTCTCTCTCACACTGTCCGACGCTGGCGGATTGATTGATAGATTAATTGATTGATTTAAATTTCTTCCTTCCTACTTTCTTGCAGCGTTCTCTCTCACACTGTCCGACGCTGGCGTACCCACAAACACACACACACACATACACACACACACACACACACACACACACACACACACACACATACACACACGCACACACACACTGTGACACACACACACACACACACGCACACACACACACACACACTCCTGTCTGCAACAGCGGGGGAGTCAGACTGAGAGAGAAGCAGCGCTGTTTTAAGTGAGCATGGTCTATTGAATTGATTGATTGATTGATTGCTAATTTTATTACTGTACCCCTGGTTTCCAACTGGTTAAGTTTAGGCTAAAAGAAATAAATAAAAAAATAGGGCGAAGAAAACGTTTTTTTCCTATAGGGCAAAGAAAACGTTTTAATAAATTTTCAATCAATCATTCCAATAATACACAGTTGGATGTGTTAGTTGGTTGGATGCACTTCAAGCTGCTTCCACATGAGGCAACTTCTCTCAATCATTCCAATAATACACAGTTGGATGTGTTAGTTTGGTTGGATGCACTTCAAGCTGCTTCCACATGGAGTTGTGGGAACTACTTTTTCTGGCGGATGGTTTTTTCAATAAATCTTCGATTAATGTGTGTTTATTGTATAGAAATAAGGTTGGATGAATCTGGCAGTTGTATAAAAGCTTTACACCACGTGCAGTCGTGATTTGTGACCAATAAACCATGCCTAGGGGGGTCTAACGACCCTCGGCTGCGCCTCGGGCCTAACAACCACCCCTAGGCATGGTTTATTGGTCACAAACCACTCCTGCGTGTGATGTAATGCTTAATTACAGTACTTTAGAAGGTTGAAAGAAAAAGTATTTTTCCCCACACCTATATAATAAACATCTAGTATTATGAAAAATCATTGTAGATAGTGTCAAGGGAAAATAACTGAAATAACAAAAGAACACGTAAAAAGAAAAAATCATTTCATAGAGTAACAACCTTGAGGCCAATTGTGATGAAATTCCACAAAAATAGGTGTTTTTATTGCACAAACGATAGCCTACACATCGTTCTTTGGTCAGACGGGAGTCTGTCCTCGTGGCGCAGTATCCTTGACAACGTCCCACGGCTACGAAAGCCTTGGACCCGACGGCCAGAGCGGAGCTTTCTATTTTCATAAGGGAGAGACGGATGTTTACGAGCCAGGGGACCGGCGGCCGGACCTGGGGACATTCTCTAACGGGGACAGGGCCATCCATTTCAAACTGCAAATACCTCTCCCCCCATAATGAAATCTGCAGGGAGGAATCAACTTAACGAGGCGAGAGCCACGTGATTGGCGAGGAGGAGAGAGGAGACGAGGAGACGAGGAGAGAGGGAACGAGGAGAAACACGGCGGTGGAGAAAACGACGATAAGAAAGACCGCTCATTAATAAGCACGCTGTAACAAATAAAGTGCTGTCAGGGGAGGTCTGGAGGGTGTGTGTTTGCGTGCATGCCTGTGTGTACTGGTGTGTGTACTGGTGTACTGTTGTGTGTGTGGACGTGTCACACCTGGTAGCACAGTCCAGCACCAGCATCAGCCCACTCAGAGTCCTATTAGCCTAACAGAGAGTTTAGAGGGCAACCTCAGGTGTAGCGCTTTGCTACGTGACCCGGGTGACATTACAACAACTCCCGCTGGCACACTTTAGGTAAATTGTGTGCATTTATAAAACGTGTCATTTTGAGTCAGCGCTGAATGACGTGGCCCTAATGGGTTGTGGTTATAACGGATGAGGGTAATATAACAGGGCAGGCGTCTGGGATCCCACCACTCCGGGAAGGACGTTTCCGTGGAGGTCGTCGCTTTTTTAGCCAAGCTGCGAAGCCGCAATTCGCCAGGAATTTTCAGTTGAAATGTTGCTCGTAAGCGCTACCCCTTATCTTAAGTGTTCCCGCTATGTACAAATAAAAATTATTCAGAACATCCTTCCAGGCAATGTGATCTAGACATTGTCGTTTAACATTAAAGGGTAAGTTCAGAGATCGGGGGGGTGGGGAGACTGCTGGTCCACCGTGGAGTAGGTTTCATTATTTATCAGCATGGGTTTGGCCCCATTGACTTTGCATTACCTTTGCAGCTAACTAGCTGGACCTGTGGGTATCATAACCGGTATGATAATGAACAGCATGGATTGTTTAATTTCATAAAATGTTTATTGGTTCCGTTCATGGCAATGCGCAGCTCCACAAAAGCACAAAAGCATAATTTAAAAAGCACCTCCCAATTTGAACATTCCATGAGCGAAAAGGAGTAGGGAGAAGAAAATCTTATTTTGCCTGCCCCTTACTCAAACAATAAATAAACAATCAATTACATTTAATGTGTGCGTCGACACTCATCGTGATTAAGAGTTGAGACAATATAACCTTTTAGTTTTGGAGTGTTAGTGTGTGTGCGTATGCACGTGTGCATCATATGTGCACGTGTGCCTGTGTGAGTATGAGCTTCATCACTAGTGTATGCGAAAAGCACTTGCACAGATTCAGTAGATTCAAATTTGGATTCAGTTCCTGCTGTGACCCTATGTGACCCCTTTTATGTACACAGAGAAAAGCTGCAGGGGCTGGAGCTAGTTTAGCTTCCTTATGAGAGCTGTGAGTGTGCGTTTGTGTGACTGAGCTAATGGCCTCCGTCACGAAGGGGCAGGGGTTACGCAGCAATAAGACAGATGATAGGAGTACAGAACCCTGCCACAGGCTGCAGCTTTGATGGCTAATGCAATAACCACAGCTGACACCGCAGCTAACAGCAGAACGATAAGAGCAATCAGGACGCTATAGCTAAGAGGTCGGCTCAAAATGGAGAAAGTGCAGGTGGATTGATGCGTTTTCCCGCCTGAAGCAGACTGGAGAGTAGGCTATGACCCCTCTGGGTGAGTCAGAGTCACTACTTCCTGCGTCTGTGTCAGGCCGCATGCCGCAAGAGTCCATGGCATTTCAGTCGAGCGCCGCCTGGCACGGGTCCCGCGATGTAGTCTAGCACGGCGACGTTAGAGACCCCCCCCCCCCCCCCCCCACGAGCGGTACTGGCTATTCGAGCGAGAGTAGACATCGCTTTCTTGTGCCTCTGCTCGACACTTTGCAAGTCACGAGAAAGATGAAAGGGTGTGGATTAATCAACTGTGTTTACTCTTGTTTCGAATTGTCACAAGGGGACCGTGTTGTAATCAAAGTCGGGGTCAGAGTCAGGCTGACCTCGCAATGATGTTACAACATTAATCGTGAGAGAAGATAAGGAAAAAAAGAATACAAAAACACGTTCTTATGGATTTCACAAATGTGCAGGGTGATGTGATGTGTGAGACTAGTTTGAAACTGAGTAGGAGTTGTAATATTGCCAATTTTTCTTGTGTGTGTGCACACGGATTGCATGTATAGTGAGTGCATGAGTGGCATATTTATTTATATATATGCCTTATTAATACACTAGACATCTGTTACATATGCCTTATTAATATGCTTTTGATGACTGCCTGCTTACACAGATTATGAATACTGCATTATTTCTTCATCACAAATCACAAAAAAAAAAAAATTGCACAGTGTTGCCACATCGGTAAAGATGACGTGCAATGCATTGTATTCACCACACTCAATTGAGAATAAATAATCTACCAAAGATATATTTTTAACCCTGTAAGGGTAACATGGGGCGGGACAAATGTGGGCCAAGGGAATCTCAAAGTTACCCCATGAGGTAACAACAAACGATAGTAAGGGACAGGAGAAACACCAGATGATAAAGGGCTCTAAATAATCTCTCTCTCTACTCACTAATACATCTGACAGTAATTCGAGACTACTACAAACTAAACTCTGTTGCCATGCAGCTACTTAAAAAGGCTAAAAGCCCAATAATAGAACGAGTAGAGTAACCCGCTACAGAACAAGACCCAAGTGGCAAAGTGAGGAGGAACAGGGAAACTAAAGGGATGAGGGCAAAATACCCTCCACTGCGCTAAGAGGGAAATTCAATTTTGTACAAATCTAGCAGGTAAGATCGATGCAGTAACTTCTGTGGATTCATACACACCTAGAGCCTGAGCCTGAGGCAGACCGTTGCTCTCAATGACACAACGAGTCCACACTGCACACTGGAAACAGGGGCTTGATATAGGCTTCACACACCTGCCCCTCATCAGGGACAATTAACACTAGCACAGCCGACAAGGGGTCAAATGACCCCTAGGCATTTTCAATAAATGTATCCTCGTCACTCGGTCGAGCTCCAGCTCTGTCACTCAATAACTTTTCCTAAAAGTACCCGTTTTATCTGGCACGGTTTCTGAAATTTCAAAATGACTTCAGGAAAATGTAATTAGAACGTTATTCCACATATGGGCCGTTGGAACAGACGAAAGTCACAGCACTTTGCGAGTGTCTAGCGCAGGGGTGGCCAACCCGTGGCTCACGAGAGGCATGTGGCTCTTTGCCCATCAATGTGTGGCTCTTCCATCCAAAAAAATTTGAATAATAATTATAATATATATATATATATATATATATATATATATATATATATATATATATATATATATATATATATATATATATATATATATATATATATATATATATATATTTTTTTTTTTTTTATGTCACTCAAACCTACATTTCATTGTGGTAAACCTCATATTTTTATATTCAGAGATAATTATATAGTTTACACAGTTTATTTTTCTCATATTTCTCATATAAACTGTCGGGTCATCTGACCCGTTCCTGGCGGGAATTAGTGGCATTTTCTCCATGGCTGTGCTAGTGTTAAAGACTCACACACCTGCCCCTCATCAGGGACCATCAACCCACAGAACCCAATGATTGCCTCACACCCACAGGCAGTAAAGTATTGGGAGCTGTAATCCAGTGATATGATTTCCCTTCTTTCAAAACCCGGGGGATGAAATGGAATGGACGTGATGTGATATTTCAACAACCTCACATTTCCCAGAACCCTGTCAGTGCTTTTCTGCCAGGAATGAACACTTCTAGTGGACACAACCCCTTCATTTGACCATTCACACCTATTATCAAGTCGCTCTGGATGAGGACAATCGGCTAAATGCAGAGGATATTAATGTAAGGAAGGAAGTGACGGATGACAACATGAAGCACTTATCCATATGCTGCTATAGGCCAGCTGCCGCGGGGGGGGGGGGGGAGCAGAAGCTGGAGAACCTTTCAATATCACTAACCTCAACCTGTTGAAAATCAAATGTACACCCTTTATCTTTCATTATGATATTCTTAATTATGTCATTTGATTTTGTATTGTTTGAGATGTGCATTCCCTGCCTGAGCTGAGATATCTTACTTGCATAAAAATCATTAAAATGGTTGGCAATATCACATGGTTTGGTTAGGACAATTCCATATGACTCAACAAAAGGTGTACAGACATTGGATTTTCTACCCATAATTTGATTTAAAACATTCCATAGATTTTTACCATCATTTCTCACATCATATAACCATGGTTTAAAATATTCCCTTTTTCTCACCTTATTTAACTTTGTGACTTGATTACGTAAGGAACGGTACTTTTGTCTGTCATCTGCAGAACTGGAACACACTGATGCTTTTTTGGCTACAGTATGTCTCTCTCATTCATTAAAATTCATTAAAAGCTACTATCTATCCATGGGGCTGATTTGTTTCTGACATAAATAAGTCCAGTGCAACCTCTGGGTCATCCTCACAACATACCTCCTCCCAGTTTATACCCAACATTTCATTAATAAAACCTTCTACATTAAAACTCTAATATGACCGTGAGTGAAATTTCAGGGGAGCTCCCACAGACCGTAGTACAATATATACATACATGAAACACATATAACACTGTACATAACAGAATATTTTAAATAAAGTGCATGATGAGTGGTAACAGTGATTATCAAGTCCAGGTAAGTGCATGGTGCACGTGAGGGGACAGTCAATGAGCGTTTAACAGTCTGACTGCTTGGGGGAAAAAGCTGTTCTTAAATCTTTAACTCTTGGCATGTATGGACCGGTATCTCCTCCCTGAGGGAAGGAGCTGAAAGAGGTGATGTGCTGGGTGAGACTGGTCCTTGATGATACACTTGGAGCGGTGGAGGCAGCGGGAGGTGACGACGGAGGTGATGTTTGATAGAGGAGTCCCGACAATCCTGCCTGCCGCCTTCACCACCCTCTGTAGAGCCTCTTGCTCTGCCTTTGTGCAGCTGGATAACCACACAGACTTCACACAGACTGTCTGTACAATACTGCTGTAGGCCTATAATACTTATGTAAATAAGTAAGGCAATTGAAATATATCTGCAGTACAGCTCAATACACACAATTGTTAAGGGGATGCAGACCAGAGAAAGACTTCCGTCTTGTTTACATCAGGGTCCCCCATTTTCAATTCATCATAAATGTACAGTTCCCTCCCCCTTGTATATATTTACTGTATGTCACAAATGTAACAGTACTGCATGGTCTGCATCCCCTTAACAATTGTGTGTATTGAGCTGTACTGCATTCTGCAATCTGTTAATAAAGTTTTCAATCAATCAATCAATAAATCAATAAATCAATAAATCAATCAATCAATCAATCAATCAATCGGTCACTGTACCCATTCTGCAATCTGTTAATAAAGTTTTCAATCAATCAATCAATCAATCAATCAATCAATCGGTCAGGTCACGTGTACCCATTCTACAATCTGTTAATAAAGTTTTCAATCAATCAATCAGGGCCTGTGGTCACGTGTACCCATTCGGCAATCTGTTAATAAAGTTTTCAATCAATCAATCAATCTGTTAATAAAGTTTTCAATCAATCAATCAATCAATCAATCAATGAATCAATCAATCAATCAATCAATCCCGCAGTGCAACGTGACCAAATCATACGGCAATCTGTTAATAAAGTTTTCAATCAATCAATCAATCAATCCCGCAGTGCAACGTGCAACGTGACCCAAAATCACGTCACCAAAATCAGCCAATGGAAGTGAGGGGTTGCTATGTGCGGGGCTTGTATGTGCGGGGCTTGTAAGCGCTGGTCTGAACGGCTGCAGCTGGAAGCATCTCAGGGCTATATTCTGCACTATATTTCCTGGCCTGAATGATTTCCCCAGTCCGGCCCTGTTAAAGCCTCCAATGCTTATTAGTGTGTGTGTGTGTTTGAACGTTTGCATGTTTCAACCATACATTTCCATATATATATATATTATAAAAGAAAATTACAATATTTTTTTACCACCTATAATAGTGGGGGTTGCGGCTCTCTGACACCGTTATTTGGGGGTCGCGGCCTGAAAAGTTTGGGAACCCCTGCTATAGTATAGGCAACCACTCACAGACTTACAGTACAAATACAAAAATAGAAAAAGGCACAACAGGACAAGACAGTACATTCAGAGAAAAGGACAACAGTAGGCCAACAAATGGATAGGGAGCACACAGTACAATATAGCACACAGGGGACAGAGGAGCACAAGAGGAGATACAGGGGGAGGGGGCAGGATACAATTGCATGGGAGTGTGTGAGTTAGGGTGTGGGAGAATCAGGGTTTATTGAAGGCTAGGGAATAAATAAAAGTTGGTTTTTAGACGGGCCTTAAATGTCTCCAGCGAGGGGGCAGATCGGATCTCCAGGGGTAGCTGGTTCCACAGTTTGGGGGCCACGGCCTTGAAGGAGCGATTGCCTCTCTTTTGAGTCTGGTGCGATATATGTGTTATATATATATATATATACACATATATACGCACCAGACAAAAAAAATATACATATATTATAGGCTCTAATACTAACCTAATGTGTTTATATTAATGTAGCATATTCAGGCCTGTTTTGTTTCAGAAGAAGATTAATTCAGAGTAAATAAAAGTATACATATACAGTATATAATGTATGACGTCCCTGGCTTGAGTACATCGAACATTCCGACCCTTAGCATAGTGATTGGCTGCCACCTGCAATTTTTGAAAAAATATAATAGAAAAGTTGTTTGTCAGTCCTATCTAAGGTCGGACGAGGCTTTACTGAGCCCCTGTGTGCTTCAGTAGCACAAAGCTACGGTTCGTTCATTTGAAAATATGGAAATCCAGTCATCACAGAATTTTCACCTTGCCATCAGGGACTCGCCGACAATGATCAAAAGAGCATTACATATGCACAACTTCATCACTCACGACTACAATATCCACTGCACTGTTGAGTGAGCTCCAGCGTCAATTACACACACTTTAAAGTATACATAGTACTTAATGTTGAGTGAGCTCCAGTGTCAATTACACACACTTTCAAGTATGCATATTATTTAATTTTGAGTGTGATCCAGCATCAATTACACACACTTTCTAATTGAGTGTGCTCCATCATAAATTACACATACTTTCAAGTATACTTATTGCATACTTGACATTACATTTTTATTTACGTATACTTATTTGTACTTATATTATTGCACATACCGCAGACAGTTTATTGTATATAAATACCTGCTTTTTTCTTCTGTTAATTGTTGCTATTTATTCCTTTATGCTGTGGAGCAAATGGAGAAGTAAGAATCCCAATGTTGCATTATGGAAAATAAACTGAATCTGAATCTGACATAGTATTTACATGAATTGTCTTGCGAACCAACATGGTGCAATGTCACGGCTGATGGCCATACTATACTGGTAGTTGATTATTTCCCCACAACAAGCAATGACTGCCACCATGGCAAACTGTGGTCGTTCTGTGGGAAGCATGCGTAGGTTCCTCTAGTGATGTCTTTCTCCGCGTCTCCCTAAAGCATCACCTCGAAAGGCGCCATCCACATCACCCCACATTCCCAAGATATCAACGGCCCCATGAAAGCCTCAGTAGCCTCTGTTCATTCGATGAGAATCACCTGCTAATCGATTACAATCACCTGTTATTTGCCGACGGAGATGCGGTGCGATGGAACCCAGGTGAATACACCGCATGCAAATACGACCTGCAGGCTGTCTGACGGATGTTCCATGGGTTACGTTTCCTGCCGCTTCGCATTCAGGAATCACCGGCTCAAAGTTTAATGTATCGATTGAACCTCTCTAATGTGGATTAGACATGCATGGCGGTGTCTGGCAGGAAGCGGTCCCGCTCTAATGTGACATGACGGAGTGTTGCTCCCACGTCTGTCTGCGTGCGTGCGTGTGTGTGTGTGTGTTGTGTGTGTGTGTGTGTGTGTGTGTGTGTGTGTGTGTGTTGTGTGTGTGTGTGTGTGTGTGTGTGTGTGTGTGTGTGTTTGTGTGCCTGTGTTCTCATTTGCCTATCCTTGTGGGGAAACAAATGTCCCCATTCTGAGAGTTTGTCAGGTAGTCAGGCAGCAGTAGAAGAGTAAGTAGAAGAGAGTCAGTCAGTCAGTCACAAAAACAGTGAGAAATAGAGTAAATCAGTCTGTATCTGTGTAAATGAGTAATTCACTACAGATCGTCAGGGAACTGTCTGTCTGTCTGTCTGTCTGTCTGTCTGTCTGTCTGTCTGTCTGTCTGTCTGTCTGTCTGTCTGTCTGTCTGTCTGTCTGTCTGTCTGTCTGTCTGCCTGTCTGTCTGTCTGTCTGTCTGTCTGTCTGTATATATGTCTGTCTGTCTATCTGTCTGTCTGTCTGTCTGTCTGTCTTCTGTCTGTCTGTCTGTCTGTCTGTCTGTCTGTCTGTCTGTCTGTCTGTCTGTCTGTTAGGCAATAACCTAAAAACCCAAGAACCTAAGAAGTGTTAACCCTATGTGTTTGTTGCTTTGCGATATGCAAAATTATCTCTGCTCAGAAAACACTGGCCACAGAAGGTAATCATTTTGAAGAACTACAACGGGCAGGTGATTTAATTTGATTCCTCGACCGTCGTCTCTCTTGATCACCTTCCCACTCTCTCTCTCTCGTAACGGAGAAACCAGTCACCCCGTCCACTCCTTGGACTCTTCTCCTGGCCGGATGATATGTGAGCTGGCTGTGAACTCTGTAGTAAAATAATGCCTCTACAATTACTGTACAAGAGAGACCCAGGGCGCCATTCCCCTTTTACAAGACCACAATAGTCAAACCAACCTACATTACCCATGTCGACAGATAGTCGAAACCATGATGAAGTAATTGGTCTATACAGTGGACAACATTGCTGCCTGTTGGTGCCGACGATGCGGTTTTGCTAATGAGTGATGGTCCAGGAAGTAGAGAGAATGTAAGGATTTACTGTGTAGTAGTAGGTGATACGGGATGTAGAGAATGTGATGGTTTACTCTGTAGTAGTAGGTGATACGGGACGTAGAGAATGTGATGGTTTACTCTGTAGTAGTAGGTGATACGGGACGTAGAGAATGTGATGGTTTACTGTGTAGTAGTAGGTGATACGGGACGTAGAGAATGTGATGGTTTACTCTGTAGTAGTAGGTGATACGGGACGTCGAGAATGTGATGGTTTACTGTGTAGTAGTAGGTGATACTTTTTGAGGACGTAGAGATGTGATGGTTACTCTGTAGTAGTAGATGATACGGGACGTAGAGAATGTGATTATTTATTGTGTAGTAGTAGGTGATACAGGAAGTAGAGAATGTGATGATTTATTGTGTAGTAGTAGGTGATACAGGAAGTAGAGAATGTGATGATTTATTGTGTAGTAGTAGGTGATCCAGAGAGAGAGAGGGGGGGAGAAAGATAGAGAGTGGCATAGAAAGAGAGGGTAAAAGAAAAGAAAGGAAAGACAAATAAAGTGTGTGTGGTGTGGTGTGTGTGTGTGTGTGTGTGTGTGTGTGTGTGTGTGCGCGTGTGCGTGTGTGTGTGTGTGTGTCTGTTTTGCAGGCATTCGTCAAAATACACCGTGAAAATGCTCTGTCAACGACGCCGTCTGGAAACTCACGCGCGCAGGCCGCTGCACTTCAGCGAGGCAGCTGCCAGGTAATCCGTGTGGACCGAGCATAATAATAACAAAGATATCTATAATTGAATAAGAGACATATTCAAGATTGACTGTGAGTTTGAAGGCCCCTACAGTGTCACAAGGTCATAGGAAGTTGAAAGACAACACCGTCAAGCTGGCAGCGTCCTAGAAGCATGAGGTGAATAGACTGAGAACGAATCGGAGGAAATACACACATGGTAATGTCTTTGCACTGCCATGATGTGACTTTCAATTAGCCTGAGAAAAAAAACTATACATAAAGTGTGCTGCATGTCGGCCCATTAAACACATATCAATTATTTAGCGGGCGATGTTTGTGATCAGCAACACTCCTCGGCGAGTGTTACCGCTGTGAATGCAATAGTGTGTCTGGAGTATAAAGCACAGCAGAGGTAATTTAGTGGCTTCTTGAAAAGGCTTTACCGGCATGAGAACCAACGTCAGAGCTCAGCCTCTGTTTCCCCAGACAAAGCCAACATGTACCACCAGCCAACAAAGCCTCGGACTACAAATTGATGTCTGTAACAGGATTGTGGGACGGGTGTCGGCGGGATTCACTTTGTTTGCTTGTAGAACTCAGTGTCTTGATTAAATGTTTGAAGTCACACACACACACACAAAAAGGTGTTAGCCTTCCGACACAGCCACCCGATCGGAGAATAAGCGTCGTCCTTGCAGATATTGGAACATCAAGGACCAACCAAACAAAGGACTTTCTAAACAACAGAAACAGCATCAACCGATGCCACCCAGGGTCCCGCTGATATATATATATATATATATATATGAATGAATAAAAAAACATCAGCTGTACCAACTCTGTGGTACCGTTAGCATTGTGTTAAGTGTAGCCAGTTAACCGGTCAAGGCGTACCTTTGAAGAAGCAGTCCTTGCTATGCACCACATAGATCCTTCTCTTCTCCAGGCAGGCGGTGCGGTAGACCTCGCAGTGGTTCTCGTAGAACCTGCCGTCGGTGCCACACACAGGGACAAAGGAGGGCCGGCACTTCTCCTGGCACACACACTCGGCGCGGCCGGTCTGCGCCATCAACACGCACTGTCGGCCCCGTCCGCAGTAGGTCCTCCGACAGGCCCCTCCATCAGGGTCAGAGAGAGCTGGGGGGAGAGGAGAGAGAGAGGAGAGGAGAGGAGAGGAGAGGAGAGGAGAGGAGAGGAGAGGAGAGGAGAGGAGAGGAGAGGAGAGGAGAGGGAGAGGAGAGGAGGGGAGAGGAGAGGAGGAGAGGAGAGGAGAGTTACGGATGATACATGTACAATCTTTTTTGGGGGGTGAAATTTTGTGTTTTCTATTTATTAGAATTTTTTAAATATTATAAAGGGGTGGTATTGCAACAAAAATACTAACAAATGCACAATAGGCTATTTTACAAACAGAGGTCAATCAAAAAGAGAAGGAAAACAAAACAACTTTCATAATTTCAATGGAAATTATGGTGAAATGTTGCCTTCAGGAGAGATGGAAATGCTTACAAAATGGATGACATATTGGGAATTAAGGAACAGAAAGATAAAATACTCGTAGACATAATTTGGGAGGAAAATCCTCAAATGATTGCCCTGTGTATCATGGCGTTTGAAATTGATGATAAATGATGAGATGAGAACTCATTGCGACAATAGAGAAAGGCAAATTTGACTGCAGTAGGAGAAACGTTATTATTAACTGGGACAACATCTACAAAAAAAGGTAGATGACATAATATAAGGACCAAGAGTATGGTGAAAAGAATACAGTTGGTCGATCTTAGTCGCCTTAGTCTTTCTTAGTTGATTTGTTCATTAATAGGTTAGTTTGGTCTTAGTTGTAGTGTGAACACACACACATATGCACACACATGCACACACACACACTTCCACTTACAAAGTTAAGACCCCTTTCAGGTCAGTACCAAGCCATACTGAGGACTAAGGCCAAATTATCATAAATCTGTCATGTTTTATATAAGCCATCCTTCTCTCCCCTTCACTTAACAGGAAGGAGAGAAGTGAAAGATGGGAAGCATACATTGCAACCTTCACCACATCACATGACACAGTCAAAGACTCCAGGGGATTCCACATGTTTTACATAATGTTTTGACAAACATAAAAGATTAAACTTCATTAAACCTTGTGAAATGGAACATTATATTCAATATAATTATGATTGTATTCAAGTAGAATATTTTAGAACTATCTTGAGAATGTGAGGTCAGAAGCGGTGTGTGTTGATGCCTATGCAATCACAAAATTATGAGAGAAAATCGATTTTTTTTTTTTTTTTTTTAATAAAGTTTCATAGAAATCTTAGTCAAAATTTAGTATTATGGATATTAACCATGCTGGCAGAGTACATGCATCCATGTTGTTGTGAACATTTTAATTAAATAAAGAAATTCCCTATCCATAGTCGCCGTGGGAAAGAATAAAATAAAAAAATAAATAAAATAAATTCCCTACCTACCCATGGCCAAACTGACAACCAACAGGAAACCAACAATATATTTTTACTTTGCCCTGGCTGTCTCCACATGTGTCGGAGGAAGCGTGCGGATGACTTCAGGGTTCCCTTGTACCGACCAGTAGGAGAACATGCGCACAACACCAGGTAGGGGAGGGGGGGGGGGAATTGGCACAACGACCAAATCGGGACGGGGAGAAAAACAGAGAAAAAAATCGGAGAAAGAGAGGATAAATATTTTTTTTTAAATAAGTGAACGATCCTCTCTTCCTCCCCCTCTAGCGCAAAAACCTCTGATGCTGTGACACCGAACCAAGTAGCCCCTGGGGGCCCAAGGCCCCTCCCAAGAGAGCAAGAGAGCCTCCCGTCTGGAATGGAAAGAAGGCATGTTTCCTGGAACAAATCCAGATTAACTGAATTCGATCGCAACTGTTTTAGAAACCAAACTAAAACGGAATCGGACACCCAGGACAGTGAGTAATATGAACCTGACCGCACATTGATCACATTGATCACATTGATCACATTGATCACATTGATCACATTGGCATCATGTGATGTATAATGGCGTTGGCCTTTATTGGATTTATTAGACTGGGTCTGTCTCTCCCTTTTCCCTTGGCAGACAAGACCAAGGAGATGATTATTGACCCACGGAGGAGGAGTGTACAGCACACACCTCTGTACATAGGTGAGACGGAGGTGGATAGGGTTAAAACCTTTAAATTCCTCGGTATCCACATCAGCGAGGACCTCACCTGGGCTCACAACACCCAACAGATAATAAAAAAATCCCACCAACGACTGTACTTCCTAAGAAGGCTGAGACAATTTGCATGCCACCTATAAGATTCTCAGCAACTTCTATAGAAGTACGGTTGAGAGTGTCCTTACCAGCTCAATCACAGTCTGGTATGGAAACTGCACTGCTAAGGACAGGAAGGCACTCCAGCAAGTGATTAAACTGCTCAGTACATCTCTGGAGCAGCCTTCCCCTCACTACAGGACATTTACTCTACCAGGGCCACCAGGAGAGCACACAACATCATTAAGGACAGTGCACACCCCCAACACAGACTCTTCAACCTCCTGCCATCAGGCAGGCGATACAGGAGTCTGAAAGCCAGAACCACGAGACTGACAAACAGTTCTACCCACAGGCCATCAGACTCTTGAATGCCTAGCCCCCCCCCCCCCCCCCCCCCCCCATCCACCCCCCTCCACACACACCTTCTACTATGAACTATATGAACTATGAATCACTAAAGACACTTTTAACTGCTGCTATGACCCCACTGTCACCTCCATGGAACGTGCAATGTAACTCACTGTGCCTTGTTGTATTGTATATATATTTTTTATCTATTTATCTTATTTTCTAGCACTCGCTTGTATTTAAATATGTTTAATTTAAGTACTGTGTGATTTTTTGTGAGGGTGGACTAGCAAAGTAAGATTTTCATTGTATGGCAAACTGTCGTTTCAACTGTGCATATGACAATAAACAATCTTGAATCTTGAATCTAAGTTCTCTCAGACTCTGAGAAGTTGTGTGATTTTGTTAGTGAATCAGAACCTGATTGCTTATGAAAGGATACAGGTTGATTTTGCCAGTAAATCATAACGTGCAAACCTGTCACGTGACTTTGTCATGTGTTAGTTTGTTTGCTTGTACATTGTGTTGTAGTCAGTGAAACATTTGCATGAGGAATGACCCGTCTCGGAAATCATTTGTGTCTCCGGCCTCAGAATTAATTACTTTCAGCGAGACTGATGAATGTTAACTTAAAGTGTATTACAGGAATATACTCCGTTTCTCTATGCCTGGTAGACATACAGTACAAGTAGAGCGGTGGCCCTTGTTATTGATAAGCATTCAATTGATTGGATTAATTTATAGTATGAATCATAGTCATACAGATTTTGATTAATCGAGGCAATATCATTCCATTTTCAATGCTGGATGAGTTATTTCCTAAAATAATATAAACACGTCTCTGGTCAGCACTACATTTAAAGAGGTTCTTCTGCCTGTGAGAAACAGCATTGTAGAAATCTCTCTATTAAATCAATGAACCGATTAGTTGACAATGACCTATGACTGGTAGTCCACTAAGAATTGATTTGGTAGAGTACGGCCCTAAACTGGCACGTGTCATGAAGAGAGGAGTGTTATTTGGGATGAAGGACATAATACAGAGAGGTAGAGAGAGAGAAGTGGGAGAGAAAGGGAGAGAGGGGAGGGGGGGAGAGTATGGTAGGAAGCTAGACTGAGAGGTACAGCTAAATGAAATAGACAGCTAATCGCTCTTTCTGGAGGTCAAGAAGTGAACTGAATACCGTGCGTGTGGACCAAAACAAGTCATATACTGTATGAAAGGGAGAATAAAGTTCTCTTTGAATAGCAGTTGAATATAGAGCTACCGTATTACCAGTAGTACACCATGATGTGAGTGCTTATATGCAAATGAGCGAGGACTCAGTGTTGCGCTGTAACACAGACAGAGGAAGAAGAAGGTAATAATTATTGGTAACACAAGACTTTTGGTTGTGAGATACTGTAGTGTTAATAAGGCAAAACAAAGCAGCCAGCCAGCCAGGTGTGCTCATTAGCACCTACATGCACCCCCACACACACATTCAGAGACAGAAACACACACACACACACACACACATTCAGAGACAGACAGAAACACACACACACACACACACACACACACACACACATTCAGAGACAGACAGAAACACACACACACACACACATATACGAGCAGACAGAAACACACACAACACACACACCTGAGAAAAATAAATAAATGTGGAGATCACACCTTCCTCCTTACTTGTTTGAGTCCTTGTCATCACCCAGTCACCTCCCAGCACACACACACACACAAACCCAGAACAGTGCACACACTACACAAACTCCCCCTGCACACACACACACACACACACACACACACACACACACGCACACACACACACATATGCACACATTCAGAGACAGAAAAACACACACACACGCACACATTCAGAGACAGAAAAACACACACACACACACACACACACATTCAGTGACAGACATAAACACACACAAACAAATTCAGAACCAGACAGAAACACACACACACACACACACACACACACACACACAGACGCACACACACTCACTCACACATCAAGTTCCCTCCCCATACCTGCCCCCCACACACATACGCACACATGCACACCAAGACCCACCTCATACCCCTCACACACACACACACACACACACACACACACACACACACACACACACACACACACACACACACACACACACACACACACACACACACACACACACACACACGCACACACACACAGGCCCACCCTTACACATACCCACCCCCCTCCCCACCACACACACACACACACATGCACACACACACACGTAAGGCCCACCCCT
The DNA here is from genome assembly GCF_963971535.1 of Notolepis coatsorum. NCBI lineage: Eukaryota > Metazoa > Chordata > Actinopteri > Aulopiformes > Paralepididae > Notolepis > Notolepis coatsorum. The sequence goes on from NW_028174653.1 coordinate 51,879, forward strand.
TACACATACCCACCCACTCTCACCCTCTCCCACCACACGCACGCACGCACGCACGCGCGCACGCACGCCGCACGCACGCACGCACGCACGCACGCACGCACGCACGCACACACACACACACACACACACACACACACACACACACACACACACACACACACACACACACACACACACACACACACACACACACACACACACACACACGCACCACACACCACCATCATCACCACTCTCCCACTCTCTCTCAGAGCCTCGGACACCCTCCTCTACTCCCCGCTGATTGAATCTATTTGTACTTAAAGCAGAGGCCAGAAAGCTGCTGAGGCTTGCAGGCGCTCCACCTTGGATTGATCTTGCCTGGCCGCGTGAGCCCCGGCTGGGACCCCCCTCGCTCCTGGTGGGATCTGAGACTGGATTTATGGGGCCGGTGCCCAGGGAGGTAGGGGGCCGTGAAGGAGGGGGGGGGGGGGCTGTTCTGGGTGGGGCGGTGCAGCGGAGC